>NC_091488.1:29040637-29343668 GCF_947461875.1 Haliaeetus albicilla
GGTACTGTGGAAAAGCATAGGGAGTAGAGCATGGAACGATAAGTAATTGCTACTGGGGGGGGAAGAAAAGGAAAGGAGGGGAAAAAAAGCCTATTGGACATAAACCCTTAGAAACAGCATCATGAATTCCAGTGCTCACAAAACAACTTCTTCCATTAGAAGATTCTCCCTTTGAGGTATGTATAAAAGAAAAAACAAAAATACCTGCTACATTCTTTACGAGCCATTTTTCATTTTCCAATGACAACTACTTAGATCAATTACTACTTAAGTTTCCCTTTGCCCTGAATGTTTCATGTATTACAGGAGACAAGATATTTCACACAGGTGTAGCATAAAAATTCTGGTCCCCTCTTTCTCGCTCTGAGAACCTGTGAAGAAAGCAGGTCCAGTCTCACTGGCCTCATTCCACCCATACCACCTTGTCACTCTTTCATCACCTATTAAAGTAATCTATTACCAGTTAGGTATAAATTAAAACAAATCTTAGAAGCTAAGAAAGGTGTTACTCTATGAGCTGGGGTGGCACTGCTAAAATACCCAGATGTACTGATCCAGATCTTCTGTAAAAGACCTCTGTAAATTTCAGTAACCTACCTGACTAGTAAAAGCAAATTTTGACAAACATTACTTTAAATTGCACAGAGGTCAAAGCAGCTTCAAGTTCCTGTTCCAGGAAAAGGAACAGCAAAATCCATATGAATATAACTTTTTTTCAATTTTTTTTTTAATTTATAAAATACAGTCTTTACAAACAACTGAATTTTAGTTTACTTGTGACATTCATTGTTACATGGTAACTGTATGAATATGAAATATCTACAGCATCATATGTTTATAAGCATAATCCTTAACACACATAATTCAGTGACTGGGAGCAAAATCCACTGCAGAGTAACGAATTAGCAATCCAAAGATTAGGAATCAATGCAGTTAAAATGACTGAACATATACTTAATAACATTCTCATGATCCAGATCTGGTATTTGGAGAAACAGAAAAATTCTATAAAGTCTTTGATAAAGTTTAAGATACTTACAGATCAATAAATGATGAGTGCACTTACACTCCAGCTAAGCAGATATATGTTTCCGGTTAGAAGCAAAGATTAGTCTTGTGGAATGAACTTTGTTTCAATCCAACAGCTGCATATTTACACTAAAACAAGTACTCTGCATCCTTAGTGATTTTACTGAGACTTGGCAAAGTAAGCTTTGATTTAGATTTAGATTTTAATGAAGTTAATCAGATATTGTCATGTGCTCATTACTGTGGCAGGAAAGCAAAAAAGCATTCTGTCATATTCCCAAAATTCCCTCCCACACCATGCAGGGATACAGCACTCAACCCGCTATTTTAGAGGTCTTCCTTGGTGGTGGGGAAAATATTTGTAGGTGAAAGAAGGATAAGGAAGATACGGCTGGAACTCTTAGCTCTCCTGTGTTACACATTTTTGGAGGTGTTATGGAGGGGATAGGATTAACATTCACATCACTGTGGGGTTCAGGAATCAGATAACAACTTTAAAGATTTTGTGACATCTCTTAGAGCTCCTGGCTGCCATGTGAAATTTCTATGCAGATGTGTCCTGCATCAATCTTGAAAAAATAAAAAAGCAAATTTACTTCCTACTCCAGGTAAAGCATCTGGATCAACAATTTTTTCACCATCTTCTAGCAATTTGCTTGTTCAATATTTACATTATCCCTGGTTTACTCTGTCAACTGTGCTCTACTGTGCTGTAGAACAAGTCTGTTTCCTCTAAGCAGTCACTTTTCAATAACACTTCACAATTTATAATTTTAGTGTTCATTTCTTAAAATAAATCCCAGTGGCTGAAGCCTGCAGTTTCCATACTAAGCTAACTCAGACTCTGCAGTCATTCTTAAATCCACTTAATTCTGAAATATATTCCCTGTCATAAAGCCACAGCTGAGAGAAAATAATCCTGTATAGTCAGATCATGCTATACACAAGGCTGAGGGTTGGGATTTTGGAAAGCTTTTAGTAGCTTCTAAACCACAGAAAACACAAATCACTTTCCACACATTACATCTCTTTGTGTCTGACTTTTATGAGGTGATAATGTGATGATGCCCAGTGATAAGGTTTCATAGTTTCTGGCTGACACCTAGATTTGCAAGGACATGAGATAAGTAAGATTTAGTTAGTGTCAGATAAAGCTGATAATAGTGAAAATGTACTTGCTAGCACTTCTGGGCAAGATATGGTGCCTTGCCATAAAAACTGGTGCCTTCGTATACATTTAAAATTATTTAGAACTACCACCAAACTAGCACATAGTGCTCTTTTCCCTTCTCTGCCACGCTGTTATCTTCCTCTGTGTGATGCAACAGTCTTGCCTCCTTCCGATGGCAGTAAATATTTTGATGCCCAATACCCAAATTCAGAGGCTCAGGGTCTGGTGCAATCAAATCCTTGCTCTAGGAGAATGGCTCACATCTGTCAGAGCTTCATCTTGACCAGGGGGTGCACAGGATTGCAACAGAAGAACTTTCCTTGTTCACAAAAGTTTCACTCTTTTTAAATATTTGTTGTTAAACTGTTGTTAAATATTTCACTATCGTAGCAAAACTGAAATGATGATATGGAAGTTTTAATGGATTCCTCATTTTGTATTCTCTGGCCAGCAATTCATGTTTATTTAAACCTGTGATGCATCACATACAAGTGGCCTTTAACATTCTTACCTGAAGTGCAGAATTTTGCCACTAACAAAATCAGTACTTTCTCTATTTTTTTAGAATGTGTTACAATAATGTATTCTAGTGTTAAAAACTGAAGGACTCCTTGAGTACTATAACCAGCCTAATATATACAGTGTTATACAAATACTTTAATTTACTGAATTAGTCCCCAGTTAGCCAGCATTTCAATTTCAAGATTCCACTTATGGTACATAAGGCACTACAGCTTGGACCCTTCTCACATTGTTGGTACTCTGGATTTGTATCCTCCTTCTCATATGCTGCATAAATTTAATGCAAGATTTCTCTGTTATGATCAGTAGTCTAAACACAAGTCTTTTGGGGTAAACAATCTACATTTTTCACTCTGATAAAAGAATTTAACTGCAATGATTCATTGACGTTACAGAATGAGTCCAAGAGCAGAATTTGTCCCTTTGTCTAAGGACTTTTAAAAGCTGGAACTAACACCTAATCTTGGCTTATAAGAGGATAATCTGTAACAGACTCCAAGGGTCAGTTTCCACATTCAGTTATATGAGTTCAACCTAAATTAAGTTGGTGACTGTTCATAATCCATCTGAACCTAAAAAGAAGTTAGACTTATACAAGGACTTTAAAGAATGTGTATAATACACAAAGGATGGAGAACAGGATTTAGGAGACAGTAGAAGAATTATTATATTACAGAAAGAAATAAATATACTGATTGCTCATATCCTTCTAATAGGTCTTGACCACGAGACGGATGTAGGCTTGGAAATTTATTTTCAGTTTGCTACTCTTCTACATGTACCATTTTGTAGATATATTAAACAAATAAAAAAAAAATCCCTTCACAAGTAAAATTTAATCTTCCAGTAGAAGAAAAGTTTCACATATGTATAGTGGTACTCACAGCACAGAAAAAGAAAACTCAGAGATACATAAGGTTATTTCTTAGAGAAAAACTTACAAAGAATTACTGATTAAGTGAGGTTGGATACAGGAAGACAAGCAAATTCCAGTAATCAGTCACTATTTTCTAAACTATAACAATAATAAACTAAATGGACTTACACATTAAGTGAGTAAAACTCTGTACTGGGAGATACAAATGTGAATGTTGCTGTCATGCAACAACATCCTCCTCTCTCTTTGCACTCTTTTGCAAAACCAGGAAATACTCAGAAACCCCTATCCATTCCTTTTTGAAGAACTGCATTATTATAATAATAACAAAATAAAACCACAGACTTAAATCTATATGGGAATATAAATAATTAATACTTTCTACACTGCATGACCAACTGGGCCATTTTGGGCCGGGAAGGGAAGAAAAAGATAAATGGGGGCATTATGGTCTTTCTTTGTCACAACATTTCTCATACATTTCTGCCCACTGCATTTCTGCCCATACTGTTCCCAAAAGGCCTCATATTACTTTTAAATTGCAATTACAGACACAGTTATGCTGACACTTATCACAGCCATTAATTTCAAGGCTTTCAAATTTCCCTTGTCTATAAATTTTCACTTTTTATGAAGACCAGATGACACACGAACTGGATGTTTGGTCATTCCATAAAGATGAAGGTTTAGACCTCAGATAGAAGCCTTGCTTTAGTCTTAACTGATGAAAATTATATTGCTTCCTGGGGGGGTTTGTAAAGAATTCCTATCTGTCACAATTAAAAAAGGGCATCAACTCTTCTCTCAGTAAAATGGCACTGGGTAATTGAAAAGTTCCCATGGAGTATTACCTGCATATTTTTTAACATTGATATTAAATACATTATAGTGGAAAACCATAACCACACCCTAAAGAGCAACTTCAGGGGTACAGAAAGAGATCATGACACCTATTGACATAGGCATTAACAAACAGTCTGCAAAGGACGACTGTGAAAAGAAAAAGTAATACTAGCAAGGACTAATGTCTATACCAGTTGGTAGAAAAGACATAAAGTGTAAAATTCAGTTTTTTTAGGAGTCATTGTAAAGGTCCCCTTATCTTTTAGCTAGTGTTCCCAATGACAATTAAGCACCATGCTGACCTGTTCTAGATAAACTCCATCATGTGAAACTAGGCCCTCACAAGGGACTGATTAGGTTCTGACTGACTAAATGTTTTCATAGAATTATAGAGTGGTTTGGGTTGGAAGGGATCTTAAAGATCATCTAGTTCCAACTCCCCTGCCATGGGCAGGGACACCTTCCACTAGACCAGGTTGCTCAAAGCCCCATCCGACCTGGCCTTGAACACTTCCAGGGATGGAGTATCCACAACTCCTCCGGGCAACCTGTTCCAGTGCCTCATCACCCTCACAGTGAAGAACTTCTTCCTTACATCTAATCTAAATCTGCCCTCTTTCAGTTTAAAACCACTACCCTTTGTTCTGTCACTACATGCCCTTGTAAAAAATCCCCCTCCAGTTTTCTTGTTGGCCCCCTTTAGGTACTGGAAGGCTGCTATAAGGTCTTCCCAGAGCCTTCTCTTCTCCAGGCTGAATACCGCAACTCTCTCAGCCTGTCTTCATAGGGGAGGTGTTTCAGCCCTCTGATCATCTTCATGGCCCTCCTGTGGACTCACCCCAACAGGTCCATGTCCTTTTTATGTTGGAGGTCCCAGAGTTGAACACAGTACTGCAGGCAGGGTTTCACAAGAGTGGAGTAGAGGAACAGAAGCACCTTCCTTGACCTGCTGGTCACACTTCTTTTGATGTAGCCCAGGATACGGTTGGCTTTCTGGGCTGCAACCGCACATTGCCCGATCATGTTGAGCTTCTCATCAACCAACACCCCCAAGCTCTTCTCCTCAGGGCTGCTCTCAATCCACTCATTGCCCAGCCTGTATTTGGGCTTAGGATTGCCCCAACCCATGTGCGGGACCTTGCACTTGGCCTTGTTGAACTACATGGGGTTCACATGGGCCCACCTCTCAAGCCTGTCAAGGTGCCTCTGGATAGCACCCCTTCCCTCCAGCGTGTTGACTGCACCACACAGCTTGGTGTCGTCAGCAAAGTTGCTGAGGGTGCACTCAATCCCACTGTCCATGTCACTGACAAAGATGTTAAACAGCAACTGTCCCAATACCAACCTCTGAGGAGCACCACTCATCACTGCTCTCCACTTGGACGTTGAGCCGTTGACTGCAAGTCTAAGTGTGACCATCCAACCAATTCCTTATCCACTGAGTGGTCCACCCATCAAATCCATGTCTCTCCAATTTAGAGACAAAGATGTAATGCGGGACAGTATCAAATACTTTGCACAAGTTATGTAGATGATGTCAATTTCTCTTCCCTTATCCACTAAGGCTGTAACCCCATCACGGAAGGCCACCAAATCCATCAGGCACAATATGCCCTTAGTGAAGCCATGTTGGCTGTCACCCATCATCTCCTTATTTTCCATGTGCCCTAGCACAGTTTCCAGGAGGATCTGCTCAGTGATCTTGCCAGGCACAGAGGTGTGACTGACTGGCCTGTAGTTCCCTGGGTCTTCCTTTTTTCCCTTTTTAAAAATGGAGGTTCTGTTTCCCATTTTCCAGTCAGTGAGAACTTCCCCAGACTGCCATGACTTCTCAAATATGATGAATAGTGGCTTAGCCACTTCATCTGCCGGTTCCCTCAGGACCTGCAGATGCATCTCATCAAGTCCCATGGACTTGTGTACCTTCAGGTTCCTTAGATGGTCTCAAACATGATCTTCTGCAGTGGGCAATTCTTCATTCTCCCAGTCCCTTGCCTTTGCCTACTGTGACTTGGGCAGTGTGGCTGGAGCACTTATCAGCAAAGACTAAGGCAAAAAAGTCATTGAGTACCTCAGTCTTCTCCATATCCCAGGTAACCAGGTCTCCCATTTCCTTCCAGAGAGGGCCCACATTCTCCCTAGTTTTCTTTTAATCACCGATGTACCTGTAGAAGTTTTTCTTGTTGCCCTTGACATCCATGGCCAGATTTAATTCTATCAGGGCTTTAGCTTTCCTTACCTGATCCCTGGCTGCTCAGACAATTTTTCTGTATTCCTCCCAGGCTACCTGTCGTTGCTTCCACCCTCTGTAGGCTTCCTTTTTGTGTTAAGAGTTTGTCCAGGAGCTCCTTGTTTATCCATGCAGACCTCCTGGCGTCTTTGCCCAACTTCCTTTTTGTTGGGATGCATCATTCCTGAGCTTGGAGGAGGTGATCCTTTATTATTAACCAGCTTGCTTAGGCTCCTCTTCCCTCCAGGGCTTTACCTCATGGCACTCTACCAAGCAGATCCCTGAAGAGGCCAAAGTCTGTTCTCCTGAAGTCCAGGGTAGCGACCTTGCTGTGCACCCTCCTCACTGCCCTAAGGATCTTGAACTCCACCATTTCATGGTCACTGCAGCCAAGGCTGCCCTTGAGCTTCACTTTCCCCACCAGTCCCTCCTTGTTGGTGAGAACAAGGTCCAGCACAGCACCTCTCCTTGTTGGCTCCTCTGTCACTTGGAGAAGGAAGTTATCAATACATTCCAGGAACCTCCAGGACTGCTTATGCCCTGCTGTGTGGTCCCTCCACCCGATATCAGGGTGGTTGAAGCCCCCCGTGAGGATCAGGGATTGTGAACGTGAGGCTACTCCTATCTGTCTATAGAGGGCTTCATGGACTTCACACTCAGTGACATTATACCCTTTTTTAAGTGGGTGTAGAGAATAAAGAAGAAAGGGGAAGTCAAGTCACTAACTTATAATTTTGTTTTCTTCTAGTAGCTGTAGACTATTAAGAGTTTACTAGCAAAAAGATAAATCTATGAATGTTCATATAATAGGATGGCACCCTCAATCCTGCCTAATGTCACGTGATTCAGGAACTACCTGTATTTGTAGTTTCTTATTATGATTTCACAAATTCAGGAAAAAGCACATTTATATAAACAGACCTAATATTTAAAACAAACAAAAAACAACAAAAAAACCAAACCACAACACCATTTTACTAGATATGGAAACACTTAAGAGATAAAGACTAACAAAAGTAGCAATCCTTTTATTCCTAAACAGAACATGAGAAGCTCAGTCAAATGCAGGGAGATAGGTAACACTAGGACTACAAGCAACTGCTGTTGCTAGTATCTGCTTAGCTCCTTGGAGATTGGTTGCATTCATTTCCTATCAGATGACCACTCGAGTTTCACAGTCTGCTTTACAGCTCTTTTTACAATAGGGAGCATTCTGCCCAAGCCCCGGCAAGTTGTCATTGATTGTTTCAAATGTTCTGTATTCAGCTATTCACAGACTGATTCACTTGCTTTTCAAACTGTAAGCTAGCCTGGTGTGTCAAATATACTTCTGAAGATAAAGGCATTTGTAAACGTAAAGGCATCTGTAAACGGGAAAGGTACTTAACTGTGTATGCAGCCTTTACAAAGCACAGGCAGCATGTGTGAGACTGTTCCTGGTGAGAAAGAAAATAATTCAGCATCATTTTTCCTCTTTCTGATTCAGATTTCAAAATAAAGATTTAGTAGACTCACACATAATGAAGTTAGGAATTTTAACAATACATCAGCTCTGGCCTACCACTAGTTCTCTATTTTCTGCACCACAGAAATATTAGCACTGTGTCTCCCAAGGAGCTATGATCCCTTTACAGTGTGCAAAGTATATAAATACAGGGGGTGGGAGGCCTCAGTGGGCAAACCTAACGGCATCAACACAATAAACACTCTGGCATATATTTACAGGCACAAAATCCTGGCATGCATTTATATACATTTACTCAGGAAAAAGAAGAAAAAAAAAGAAAAAAAAAAAGAACCAAAGGTCTGAGTGGAGGAAAAAGGCAGTAAGACCCTAACATTTCAATACTTAATTACTCCTTAAACCTTCCATCAAACCATGATTCTCTTATCTTATCAGTTCTTCCTCATATTTCCGGATCTCCTTCCCACAACTCTATCCCTTTTAGAAATGGAGAAAGAGAAAGGAAGATTTTCAACTGTTTTGGGGCTTGGAGATTTAGGGTTGAGATCAGCAACTAAAGATTTTCATCTTTTCCCAATCCTGATGAGCAGAAATGTATCAGCAACAGCCTGTCTGTAGATGAATTCTGCTTTCACAAGCAGGAACAACATGGCCTGGCTACTTGTTGTTTGCTTGGTTTGGATTTTCCGGGCAGCATGGGGTGGGGATTGTAGGGTTGCAATGAATAGGGTAAGAGGTAAGAAAGAACCAGCTATTTCATGGCTTGAGGGAGCAAACTGTCTGCCCTAATGTAGGCCAGCTCATGTGGTTCACCCTACTTGTGAGGGTGGGAAGATAATAGAAAACCAGACAATCAAACAAGATGAGGCCAACCAGGAAGGTCTGAATTTTGTACTTAGCTGAGAAACAGGCTTAGATAAGTCACTTCAACTCTGTGTGCCTTGGATTTCCTGACTGTAAAATGAGCATCATTAGGTTACTGAGCTCTTCAGTTAAGACAAATGCTGTCTGTAAGAACTGCTGTGATTATCTCCCCGAATAAAAACTCACATAGCAGACTCTTAAAAGGACTTGGACCATGCTGGTTCCTAAAGATCCACGGAAGGTTTGTCTCACCAATACTGAGGCTCAGCTGTTGGTATCAGAGGGTGGCCTGACCTCTTCCCAGCCCTCAGCTCCATTAGAACTTCATTCACGGGACAGTATACTGCACATAGCTTGCCTGAATGGGACTCTTACCTTTGGAGCTTGATTCTGTAGAAAACCTAATAAATTCTGCACCTTCATCTTTTCTGAGCCATATCTAGAGGATTAGAGAAAGGTCACATTTCATCTCTTATTCTCTAATCAACTTCTGAACAGAGTCTGTGCTCAAACTTGCCAACCCTACTGATATGGGCACAAGATTATTCCTCCTCTTGGTAATTTGCCAGCCTGCCACTCTGAGCAAACGCTGTACCAGATATCCAGATTCCCAGGCTGCTGGGTATCAAGACATCTACCTCTGTCTTGAAATGCATGCCCTGGACTTGTTCACATTCATACCCAGGAAGTTCAGGTCATGTCTGGCTGATAAAGCACTTTTAGATCTGCAAGTGCCACGCAGAAAAACTTCTGCATGACTGAAAGAAGAAAGGAAACTAAGGATATGGAGAAATGAGGATGTACATATTCCTGCATGGATTTGAAAAATGGAAGGACTCTACTTTTTAACAATTTTCTCTTTAAACTTGTTTCTCTAAAAAGAGTTAAAGCCTTTCCTTCTTTAATTTGTCTAAAGCATATTCATCTCTCTTTTCATTGATCATGAAACAATATTGACCCAAAGTTTTAATGAAAATTAAATAAAAACCTTCTTATTATATTTGTCAATTTTATTTTTAAGGTGTTGTATATAAGGGATGATGACCTTATTATGTGAGAAGCTGAAACAGGTTAGTTTGATTGTGATATTCTGCCCACCAAGATGCTTTCCAAGTATCTGCCATGTAAAATTGAGTATGTATGCTTCTGCAAGAGATGGGAGAGATGGCAGCCATACTAACTTTGGTAGTATCTCTCTTACATATGTTCCTTTCCCTTCTCTTCCCCTACTAGATTTAGTACTGCTGTAGGGATCTGCATCAACTCTCTTTCAAAAAAATCTCCCTAAACTTATTAAAGTCTGTGCTTCTGACAATATCTACTTAGTCTAAACAGGTCTGAACACATGAAAAAGCAGAACATATGTAAATATCAAGCAACCAAGCAGGGGAAGAATTCCTTTCCTATACTTCTAAATACATGCAGCAACCACCCTCCCACCATTTTTTTTTTTTGCTGTTGTTCCTGAAAAGCTCAGTCTTAGGCCAGTTAGCTGAAAGTACAAAACAAAAATAGCTGAAGGACATTTTGTCAATTGGGGAAAAAAAACACCAACAAACCCCACAAAAAATCAAACTGGACAGCTATCTGACTCAAAATTTCAATCACCCCAAGACCCATTCCAGAAATACCTACAAAATAACCAGTCTTGGAAGGCCAATACCTTTTCACTTATGGGGAGCCGGAGAGGTCTCTGCACAGAAATGGTTGCAGACCTGGGGTCCAACCTTACCAGCTAGATGGACAGCTGCATTTCTGGCATGCTGCCTTCCTCGTGGTGGCTGGATTCTTCTGCCACCTACAGCAACGCAAATCAGAACAGCAGGTGCTGCTTCCTCCCTACTATCTGAAGGAGGTTACAGATTGCCCTAAGCCAAGAGCTGGCAACCAATCAAAGGTGGTGTGCCAGACTGTCTGTTTCATTCCCAAATCAGAATTTCAGCATACTGGCAGAGATACAAAACATTCTGCCTCTCAAAGAGGCAAGTTGTTACCTGTTAGTTGATTTTGAACCCAATGTGAGCTCAGAGACATTCATTTCCCAAAGGGGCATGATTAAACCATGTTAATGACTATATCTGGCTCTTGTGTCAAGCAACAGCTCCTGATTCCCAAAGGCTTGGGAGCAAATGCCTACTTTTAAAGTGATCTAGCAACACATTTGCGCTCCCTGTGCCATATCCCAATTCAATTATTGATGTAGGACCTATGACACCAGTTTCCCACTCCTCTCCATCCTTTGATTCACAGCAGCCTACATGGAAGAATAACACTTTTGGTGGTCTCCTTGGAGACATAACAGTCCAAGAAGTTCCCAGTCCAGACAAATGTGGGACTTTCATATATCTGGAGGCATGTATCCAGGATCAGTCATGAGGCAGGAGGCACTGCTTGAGCAAACCTTGCCATATATCTTTCAAAATCTGTTCACACCTTCAGCAGCCTTGGTCTCAGCTCTTTGTCCCCTTTCTATCTAACTTCAGAGGTCTAAAAGTTTGGCATTTAATGTAGGTAGTCATTTACACTCCTACAGTGGGGACAGTCAGGCAGCTACAGAAGGAAACTTTTTCCACTTTTTTTAGTCACCTTCCACAGCACAGAATGGCAAACACATTTCATTATAAAGGGAGCCTAGAATAAATGCTTAAAATAGAAAAGCTAAATTTAAGTTACCACATTTAGCAAAAAAGTTTACTCCCCCCCCCCAAGTAGTTTAACTTAAAACATTAGTTCATCTTCCTTTAGGATTAATGAAGGTAAAGTGAGTGTGCATTGTGGGAGGCCTCCTAGTGAAGAAGGAGCAAAAATATGCCCAAAGCAGCTCTAAGTTTAAATAAAACATGATGTTAGCATGTTAGCTTTTTTTCTCAGTTACTTGTAAAGTCCTGTTGTGTACTGTATTTCAGAAAACTCCACAGTGATCCTTCACAGTTTTATGAGTCTCCCTGAATCTTGTAAGTGATGTGTGAAATAGCAGATCATCTGGAGATGAGAAAAATCAGTGCAACAGGGAAGTTACCAAAAGGTATACAATGCATATTTAAAACTTGGTGGTACCTCTTGTGGAAAAACCAAGATTTGTGGTGCTGGGAGGACATATAAAATGTATATAAGTATATGCACTTATAAAATGTGTAAGTGCACCCAAAATAGAATTCTCACAAAGTAGAAGAACAAGTTTCTGCATAGTCCAAGAAAAGACAGAAACCCCGTTATATAGGAAATCATTAAACTGAAAGATCAAGAAAGAGCACAAGCACAAAACACTACATAGAGAGAATTCAAGGCAAGTAATAGTCGATGTGTACAAATGATGTGGCACAATGGATTTTGCCTACAGTGAGGAACTTTGTTATACCCACACCTACTTTCTAACTTCACTAGAAAAATCACTGCATTCCAGCAGTATGCGACTGGATTATGTAGAGATTGCAATTACTTGCTGAGCCAAATGGGTAATGCCAATGAGACTCCAGTTTATTTTGACACACCACCCAATTATACCATTGAAGAAATAGGCACAGAATTTGTCATCATAAAAAACTTTGGGGAATGAAAAAATGCACTTTACAGTCATGTTGGCAGTGTTAGCAGATGGTATGAAATTGCCACCATATGTGATTCTGAAGCGTAAAACAATGCCGAAGGAACAGCTGCCTACTGGAATAATTGTTAGGTGTCAAAACCAGGATGGATGTCTAAAGACTTAATGAAGGATTGGCTCAACGTTTTTCAGAATAGGCGACCAGGTGTGCTATTAACAAAAAGGAGGAATGCTTGTCCTAGCTGCATTCAAATGGCACCTACCACTAGCAAAAAATAGTATCAGAGAAGTTAATACTGTTCTCTGGTCATAATGGAAGGAAGGCATTCACACCTGCAGGTGGCTCAATGTATTAGTGAACAAGCCTTTTGAAGACCATTTGAAGTCTGTATATTCAAAATGGCTTTAGAGGTGATCATGCTATAATTCCTACAGAAGAATAATGGAGCCAGGCACAACAATGGATTTAGACAGAATGGTACCAGATAACTCCAGGAGTTGCAGTTCAAAGTTTTCAGAACTTCATATTCCATATTTCATATTCCATGGGTGGAAACAAAGATGATTCAATTGAATTCAAAGAAGTTGTGAGCAAGGAAGACACTGAAAATGACCAAGAAAGTGTATATAAGCAGGAGAGGGACAGTGATGGAAATGAAGAGGGATGAGATATGTAATAAAATTTTTGTTTATAACTTTCTATTTTGGGTGGGAAGGAGAGGTCATCTCATATTCGTTGTCATCTTTCCTGATTAATACAGTCAGTAGATGACTCCGATGCTCAGTCTCCACATCACAACTGCAACTGCACCAAGAAGGAGGTCAGAGCTGCCTTGCAGAACCAATATGTACCATGAACTAGGACCAGCAATGTGTCTGGGGAATGTAATTGAATCGGCAACAGTGTATCTTCTCTACTAGTTTAAATTTTCTGTGAACTGGTGAAATTCAGTTCAAAAAAACTGCATTACCAGAGCACCTCTGTCTTACAGATTGAAGACAGTAGCACAGGTCACTCAGGAGGCAACTAACCTACAGCTCATACAACATCTCACATTTTCACAACATGGCCTCACCTTTTTTTCTTTTTCCTAACAACAAACGAAAAACCCAAACCAATTCCAGTCATGGAAAGTGTCTCTGCACCCAGGGAAAGATAAAAATTCCATCACAAAACATTTTTATGCATTTGTCATGTGTCCTCTGGGATTTTGGTGTATCACTCTTGTCCTTTTTTTTTTTCCCTGAATATAGGATTGCAGTAGTGACTAGATGACTTTGAAATGTCTTGGGTTTTAAATTAATAACTGGATGCAGCATAAGAATATAATTTAGTGCTACTTCTGTATAAATATATCTAGGTAGGTGGTTATAAACACACAAGAGTCTTTACAAAACTTCAAAGCCTACTCACACTACTGAGTTGCTTTTTCCTATTGCAAGATTCAGAGTTGTATCAGTTTAAACATTCTGTTATGATAGCAGGCATTTCTGCATTAAAAAGCTTCAGCATGAAGAACTGCCTAACAAGAATATAATCAAGTCTGTATAAAGAGATCAACTGCTCCCTGCCATGCTTAATGTAGTCTACATTTTGTTAATGACAGTTTCTCCCAGAAGCATCCAAATTTCTGAATTTAAACACAATTGCATTGGAAATTCTAAGGCCTGAGGAGACTGACACAGTTTTTGCCCGTTTCTATTGAAGTAGCACTGGGAGCTAGTTCCTCATTGCTGCTTATAGAGCACATTCTTAAGAGTGTGGTTTAGAAGACTCTGGAGCTGGAAGAGTTTTAAACAGATTAACTGAGTATTTGTGCCTTTCCTACTTCCTAGTAGCTATACTAAATTTAGGACTAAATCTTTCTTGAACCCTTGTACTTCATCCTCAGCTGCATCCTCCATCCTCCTTCATCGGCACTGAGACTTCTCTTAGTAATGACAGGAGCAGAGTCAGTGCCCAGACAGCCATCCAAGGAATACAAAGGTATCTTAAAGTCACCTTTATTCACACATGCTTTTGGTGTAGTTCTTGTTCCTTGACATCACATCCCAAATTCAGTCTGCATTATTTTAAAGTAGTTTTTATATCTAGAATTTAAAATGAAATTAAGTGAAATAATCTTTTAGTCTGTGCTGAGTATCTTCAGCTTTTGCATAATCTTGAAAAATATAAAGTTGCTATATTGAAATTAATTTAAATATATCCCCAATATGGCTGTTATTTATCACTTTTTATGACATATCTCTGTGAAGGAATGGTACCTTGGTGCTGTATTACAACTTAAGATGTTTAAATTTACAGTTCCCACAGAAGCTTTCATTCTATTCTCCTGTATATATACTTTTTAACAAGACCTTTCACTACATGATCACATGCAGTACTTATGGGGAAAACAGACTGCTAGCTACTGTACATTGTTAGATTTATTGGGAGTGGGCTGGGAATAAGTGTTGCTTAGAAAGTGGTATGTACCAGTTTTTTAAACAGGTAAAGAAACACGTGTTTCTTGCTTCCTGAGAAATGATGTCCCATATAGGATCAATTTTCTATTAAAATAAACAATTCTACTGAAATCAAACTTTAGGCAAGGTAAACAGGTTCTTGGCTTGCCTTCTATATCTGTGGAATCTATGAAGGATGTAAAATTACCTCTTCAAAACAAGAGGTGCTTCAGGACACTAGCCAGATAGAAAGCAGCGTTGCCCAGCATCTGAAGGCTGCTTCCACATACATTATTAGCCCTAGCCCTAACTCTGTAGCTTTCTTGGCCAAAAATAGTTGAATACTCTGTTCATTATAAAAAGAGATTAATTTATCTCTGACAGAAATGATAGAAAAAATGCCTAATAGAAAGCTTCCTTGAGAGCAATGTGAAATCACCATGAGATAGAGTCATGCCTGTGTCTGACAAAAGAATGGAAGTAGCAACTACTGATAGAGTGATATAAAAAGTATTTCTAATTGATTTCTTCATGCTTTTGTGTGCAGCTACTGTTCTGGGGCCAAAGTGTCATTTTTCTTGTATTAAAATACTCCTAAGTAAGAAAAACATCCACCCCTCCAAATATGTATTCACCATTAGACCTCCACCTTCCTTATAGGTGTTTATGTAAAATGAAATGTGGGTCTCAGATTGGTTTCCAGTCTACGTAAAATCCGTTACAAACTGACCCCCACTGTCCCAGTTAAATAGCCAAGAAGTGAATTAGCATAGAGACAAAGGATGGAGCTTAGTATTAAGTTAATAACAAGTTTCTTGCACAATAAATAAGTATATGGTAGATCAGAATAACAGAGGCTTCAGCGCTGTATCATAGTAAACCCATGCAACTTAGGGAGATTCCTAACAGACTTAGCAATGAATGAAGACTTAGCCTCAAAGAAAATAAAATTGTCAAGATCTCAGTGTTCTTTCAGAAAGAAATCATTAATGCCAATTAAAAACATGAATCAGAAGATGCATGTCTTTCTTTCAAAATTAAACATCAAAATATTTCATTTGAGAATGATGAAACAAAATGCTCCACTTCCTAGGGAAAAAAATAAATCACTTTTTTCAGCTTGAACTATTGAACAGATTCAGGACAAACGATTTTCCTTAACCTTTCTTTAGCAATTATTCATGCCCCAATCCTGCTTAATTT
The DNA here is from genome assembly GCF_947461875.1 of Haliaeetus albicilla. Classification (NCBI taxonomy): domain Eukaryota; kingdom Metazoa; phylum Chordata; class Aves; order Accipitriformes; family Accipitridae; genus Haliaeetus; species Haliaeetus albicilla. The sequence continues at coordinate 29,056,831 of NC_091488.1, forward strand.
TAGCCATAAGTATTACAGACACTGCTAGTCACTCCAGCTAGGTTGGTGAGGAGTATCAAAAAGAGGACCTGTAGCTACAGGAGTTTGTTCAGACACAGTTTATTCCAAACCACAAGCCAACCACAAAGCCAGGCTAAAACTGTCTGGATGGAGGCTCCCATTCTGCCACTACGGGAGCCTAGACCTGCAGGATTCACAATTTCCCCCATAACCCAGCTGGTCCTGAACATGCCAGTCCAGTCCCTGAGCTCCTGCTCTGGTGCAGGAAGAAGCCCCATGTGTCATGAAATAGAAAGTGTGGCCACGTGGAGGTGAAGCCTGTGTTGGAAGGCACAGTGTTGCAGCCCAGATTTCCAGGAGTAGGTATGTGTGGATGGAAAGTAGTGAAAAGAAGTGCTTTATGATCCCAGCTTGTGGGTGTGCAGTAGAAGAGAGGAAAAGCTAAAAGGTAAGTCACAGAAGAGTGTATTTGCAGAGATACTGTAGCAACATTGGGAAGGTAGCAGATCCCAGCCAAGGTAAGCGGCTGTAGCCTGCAGGGATGAGGTATACAGCAGTCCTAGCTTCCAGGAGCAAGCGATTGTGCTTGGGAAGGGAGAGGAAGGGATTGAAGCATACCATCTCTGTGTGACAGGCCTGGCGCAGACCTGGAAGCTGCTAACAACAGCAGCAGCCATGCCAACTAAGTTTGGAAAGCTTTGTTGAAACAGGACAGTAGATTGATTTTTATGCAGGGCTCTAAGCTCTAGAAGGCAGTTCTGTATTTGCTACAACAGAGCTTGGACTTTGTGACCTTGAGATCAAGCTGTAAGGCTCCCAGAAATATCAGAGGTAGAGAAATATATTACTCCTTGGTATTGCAGATGTTGTTTTTCTGTCAATTGTCACTGAGCTATTGCCTCGGAAAAGAACACTGAAGTGTCAGCACTGTCTGCAAGCCTCAGTGAAAACATCAGTCATTCTAATTAAAGAGCATCCAGAAATTGTTTTCCCTTATATACTGTTCATCATCAAAGAATACATTGGGAAAAGACCATGGTCTATTGTTGGGATGATGCTGTTAAAAACCTGAAACCTGGCAGATATTGACATCTTATGCTTTTGGCAGAAGTTATCGTTCCAAATTAATCCAAATATTACATATTTACCCATACAGCTAAAGAAAAACAAAAATCTCAGGACAGTACCAACAAGACAACATGGAAGTAAGATCCCAGTTAAAGGGAAGCTACTCTTAAAGAGAAGATCCGGCTGAGAATTTCTCTCAGAGGACATATTGCCAAGACATCCATGGTAGAAAGAGCCAGTACATGGGATACATCTAAATACTTACCACTCTATGCCTTGCTCTCCATCCCCAGATTTTTAATACCCGGTGACAGTGGCACTTGGCTTTTGTCTCTTCCTCACTTACACTACTGGAACAAACGCATGCTTTGTCTTTCCCACCAACTGCTGTGCATGTGTTATCTAACAAAGGCATGGTGAATACCTGGGGATGACAGCATTAAAACTACATTTATAAGAAAAAGAAGATCTCCAACTCCAGCAACAAGTTGATATAATAATAGTGACCTTAAACAGCTAATGGTCCAAGCTAAAGGAGCAGGATTTTGGGGAAAGCATGCATATAATATTATCCCATTTGACTAAAATCTGCTAGTGTCAAAATAAAAAGCAATGCTGTTGCTGTTATAGAAAATGTAAATCCAACTCAGCAAGCTAAATGGCTCTCAAACCCCCAAATCAGTGGAACATATGAATGGGATAATTACATGCTGTTAGCTTTTCTTGATCCACTTGTTTGAAGGATGATTTCTCTAAAATGCGTGCACCAGCCATCTACCTTCCCTTCTTTCTCTGCATTTTTCCCAGCCTAGGTAAATTATATGATTTAGAACACACACACACACACACAAAAAAAAAAAAAGAGATGGAGAGAGAGAAGGCAAAAGGCCTTGTTCTCCAGAAGTACGCAAGCAAATTACCAGTGAAAGATTCAAGATTGGCAGCGTAAGTCATTGTTTACATCCATCCACAAATCATTGCACGTTTGTTGCTTTATTCAGCGTGAAGAGGGAAGATGATGAAGAGAGAGAAACAGGTGAAAAGACAAAGTAATATTTTAAGTTTTCCTAACTCCTTAGTTTACATTTCAGCCTTAGTTAGCAGTAGTACTTCTGGACCATAAAAAAAATAGTTTAGAAATTAATTTCAAACAATTTTGCCTGCTTACCCAGGATTTCAAGGAATAATAATATATAGGTACCTCTATATGTCAATTTTCATAGCTAATAATTTTTGATATTCATTCTGTTCAAAAATTCAGGCTCAGGAATTAATTACAGCCCTCTGTTAAGAGAACAAAACAGCAATGTCTGTAATACCTAATGAAGCCCAACAGTTTCCTCATTATCCTTTGTTCTTAAGTCATACAGAATCTTGGGCTAAATTCTCCTAGTAGGACTCCACCAAAATTTTTCTGGTTATATTTGCTTTTCCTTTATTTTGCTAGAAATTTTCAGATAGGTAAGGGTATTCACCCTACCTTTTAAGCTAAAAACAGAGAGCAAAAGACAACTTCTTCAGTATCTGTTCTTTGAATTACTTGAATCTCCACAGGCTTTTGCTCCTCAAACCTTGATTTTATACATGAAAAGCCTCCCTTAGGCTTCTCTTTACTATTTAAGTAATCTGAAGTGTTACCCTTCAGAGAAGAGAAATGAAACAGGACTACTTTTCCAACTTACCACCACCACTACTCAGTAAAGAGGGGGACTGACTTTGAATGTCATCGGCAGTCTTTATAGGATGGCCATGCTTTCTAATTGCATTCCCTGCTTCTACTAATATTGGAGTTAATCCTACTGGATCATACTGTGTTATTTCCATTGATTACAATGGACTTTGGATCCAGCTGACTAAGAAAAAGAAATAATAGGCTTAGGCCAGCATGCTGAATTAGTATGTTTTACAATATTCTATGAAGAAAAAAAAAAATCCCTAAAGAAAGCATCATCACTTTTGCAACCTCACAGAATAAGGAAGCAGAGGAACCAAAAAAAGAGACTGAAAGCAAGAACAAGAGGGAAACAGTAACAGTGTGAGAGAGAAGATAAACAAGGGAACAGAAGTATTTAAACTCTGTGGTGTTTGAAAGGGACACAACAGGAAGGTGAATTTGTCTTGTTACCTTTTCAAACAATTGCCAGCTGATGCTTTTGGTGGGGAAGGGGGGGCCATTTCTTATTAAACAATGACAAAAGATATAATGCAAAAGTAAGCTATAATTACACCACTTCCTGAACTTATATAGCCAGTGAAGATTATATTGACAAAGAACTAAATACTTAAAAAACAGCTAAATTTTCTTAACATATACACGTGTATACATATTGGCAAGGGTTAGACCAAGTTTAACCCAAGTAAATTGTGTCCATGAAAGAAATTGGGTTTTGGAATACTAAACTGCTTCAGCAAGAGCAATATTTAGAAAACATTAATGCTATCAAGACATGCAAAATGAAGATTAAAATTAATCTGACCTTCCAACTTGAGAAAATACAGTATTTTGGAGCTGTATTTCAAACTTTGCACTTTTATGAGATTCTTAGAACCCATACAGCAGTGAGCCACGTATTCTTCTCCTGTGCTTAATATACATCAGAAATACTACAGTAAGGTTAAGAAATGGTAACAAGTATTAAGCAAGATTACTGTGTACAAACAAAACAGTGGATACAACTGTTCTATCTCAAAATGCCTCTGGAACTCAGAACAGTCACAGCTTTCTCTTTCTATAAATCCAATGGAGCTGGGTCTGCTCCTATCTTACTGATAATAGTGAAATGGGGATTTTGCCATAGAGTGAGGAAGGGGAAAGGATACTAATAAAAAAAGGTATACTGCCACTAAAATACTCTACCTCTGCTGAGGATATTGTGGCATTTATAATGAGGAACAAAAAGTCATGGGATCTCCCATTAATGAGATAAGTTGGCCCTGGACTGGATCCACTTGGGAATTTCCAGTGCCTGGCAAGAGGGCTGGAAGAAAATGCATTTTCCATTGCAGTGCAAGTGGGTGACCTGCCTTGTGACCCTGATCACCGCATTGCTGATTTGTATGCCTAATGGCCATCTCTCCCCAACATCAGGTCTGAAAGAATATTGCAAGCTTCCAATTAATTAGACAGAGCATAAAGGTCGAGTTCACTTGTTGCAGAAGCAGCTCCTTCTGAAGGTTATCACCTTGATTTCTAAGTCTTTGACCTATGACCAATATTTGCCTTTACTGCTCACAAAGGATGCTTATATTATGCACTCACAAAAGAATTCCTCTAAAGCATGGCTACCCAGTCCTACATGCCATACAGGAGTACAGAGTCTAGAAATAATCTTGTGGTATCCAAACTTGACAGCTATCTGCTGAATATTACGTCAGGTCTGTCTACCCAAACTATTATCAGGTCACAGGTAGGTATATTTTTAATGTTTCTTCCTTGTCATGTAATCTTTTTGGTGATGTAAGGAGACTCTGACATTCTTTTTTTCAAAATTAGTTTCATATAACACAACATTATGAGGTAGCCTACTCACAGATATAAACTGGTCTGCCTATATATATACTACATATACAAACATTCTGAATTCAGTGTATAGATTAATCTGGCTGTTCTAGGCCAAGAGACAGGTAGGATTTCAAACACTCTACCTATTTCAGCATTGCTTCTTGACAGGTACGAGCGTCAGTGTGATGGCGATTGGGGCTCTCAGCCAAAGGCATCTAACTTTTCTTACTCACTGTATATGCATATAAGCTGCCTAGTCTGGCTTGGTAAATTTATAGGTCTGGGCCCTTGTGTTGCTGTGCTTAGTCTAACAATGCCCAAGTTTTCTTTTAATCTGGGTGTAAATAATTTCTTTCCCAACACATAAATTAGAATATATTTAGAAGCCATCCACCTTGAATAATGACTTAGTTAAGTAGAAAAGAAAATATCACTCTATAATTGAGTTGGTGAGGTGAATGAAGGTCTTTCTACATGAGCAGAGAATAATGAAACTCAATCTAAAGTGAAGCAGAGTGAAGACTTCTGTTCATACACAGCAGTACCAGTGCATCAGAAACTGAATACTGGAAATCCTTGTAATCATTAGTAAAAAGATTCTCAGCAGTAGTAAGTAGATTTCCAAAAATGGTACCTGCTCATGTGGCATTTCAAGCTCACAAGTCTGAAGTGCTGGACCTTGAATCAAACCCAGTACACCTAGGCCCCCACCCTACTCCCAGGTATCTAACAACGGATGCTCTGGGGAAGAAAATTAGAGCATGTAAAGGAAAAACACAGTAACATGTGAACATGTGGACAAGTACATAGCAGTATTTTCTCAGAATACTTCTTCATCCTCCAATGGTAGGAGGTTACACCAGATGATCTTTCAAGGTCCCTTCCAACCTAAACTGTTCTATGGTTCTATGATTATATGATTCTAAACTAACATTGTCATGCACAAATATTCAGTAATTCAGTTGCCTGGGCACCTGTAAAAAAATGTTACTAATATGAAACCAAACAAACAAACAAACAACTGGAAGACAACCATTACTTTCACTAGTAGTTATGTACTAGGAGACATTGTTTCCTGAGCAGTCGGGGGGGGGGGAAGTCTAATGACTCCTTGTTTTAAAATAACTACTCAGCAAAACACCAGCTTTGTAGAGCTTTGTGAATCAAGATGGGAATGTTGAAGCTCTTAATTTAAACATTGTTTCTTTTTTGATTACAGAGAAACAATGATGAAATTAAAAAGTAATGTGCTTTTTTTCCTGTCTGAAGACAGATAAGGGGGAAAATAACATCTTTGTTTTCAACACTATCTAGTTTGGGGAAGTAAAATGGAAATTGAACAGATGCCTTCATTCTACTCTAGGTTCTTTTTCAAATAGCTATTTCTGTAATTCCGTCAGAAGAACATGACAATCCAGCTTTCTGAATTAGAAAAAAAATGGCTTTAGTTGAGAGAACGGTCACTGTATACTTTTTACTTGTGATATCTGCTTTAAGATGCTGCATTATGAGCAATACGCTAGTAGCATGCAGCAGTTACTTTGAATCCCTTTGGATTTTCAATGAAATCTGACAAAATCCTACAGTAAATACATTTTATCCAAAGGAACAAAGTGGGGTTATCAAAAGATATTATTATGATACTTCAGAGAGAGAGCGGTATATGATCCTTCTCAGTAACAATTATAGTTACATGCATAAACAGATACTTAAGGCAGACCACCATCACGGTCTCAGGGAACAGCAAGAAATGGACTTAAGTGGCTAATGTTCGGTGTACAAGGTCTCAAGTTGCTGTTCAGACTTCAGATGTTTGAAACCAGCCAAGCTTTCAGTAGCTTCATTTTAGCCAAATGGCCAATGCTTCGGCAAGAAAATGAGATTTGGGCATGCAGGTCCACCTGGTTTTAGGCTCTAACACACACATTTGACTTCCTCACTCCCTGTACAGTCAGTGGAGAAAACTCCAGAAGGTAATTCAGTACTCAAGTGGTTGAATGTGCCTGTTTCTCTCTCCACTCAATACAGAAGTAATAGTAGATAAGTACAAATTATCAGAAAAGCTCATTGAGCTCAATCTCTCATAACTGAGGGCAGTTATGAAATGGGATATCCATTTTAAAGACTGTACAAAGCATCTGCACCACCATACCTAATTCAGTATGAATAACTTAACAGTTTATAATACCTTGACATGAGCTTTAGAATTTTAATAAAGGTCACAAGTCCACAACTATAATTTGACACAGAAGGGCAGCAAAAGCCAACTGCACTGCCAGAGAACATTCTCCTTTCACTAATTGGGGATTTTTTACATAAAAATTCCAGAAGACCCTAAGCACCCATGCTACTGAGAGGACAGCCTTGCCTTGCCTCAGTCCCCACCAACCTGACCCAAGAGGAAAACCCCCACTCCTGAATTAGGCAAGTCTGCTCAGATGATGTGAATTTGACCTCTGTTCTAGATGTGTCATAGCATTTGCAGACAGACCAGTCTTTAAAAAAATTACTGCAGTACAGTAGAATGTTTTTTGGAATAAAGCAGCATCCACAATACAGTCTCATAAAATTTTCTAATAGTTATCTAAAGATACCAGAAAATTACCCTGTCACAGTCTACTCCCTCTGTGCCACTCTGACAGCAGGAAGACCTGGATAACCAACAGAAGTATTTCTGGCATGGAAAGCCCAGCACCAGCTTACAGAAAGGCCGTATACATACATAACACTTACCAACATACAAGCTTTGCCAAAGGAAAACCAGGGCCTACTCAGAGCACGCTGCTCTCCAATAATTCTTGGCTGCAGAGCATCCCCTTGGTTTTACCACAAGTTAAACACAGTTTAGAGATGTGATTGAGCTGTTCTAACTTATCCAGGAACCTTCATCCAGGGATTACCACAGACATAAAAACTGTCCTAAACTCACCCTTCCCATACATACCTGTATTGGGTCTGGCTGAGATGGAGTTAATACTCCCCATAGCAGCCCTCATAGCGCTGTGCTCTGCATCAGTAGCTAGAAAGGTGTTGATAGCACACCAGTGTTTTGGCTACAGCTGAGCAGTGCTGGCACAGCATCAAGGCTGTCTCTCCAACATCTTTGCCCTCCCCTCAACGGCAGGCTGGGGCAGGGCAAGATCTTGGGAGGGGACATAACCAGGACAGCTGACCTAAACTAAACAAACAGATATTCCATACCATATGACGTCAGCTCAGATATAAAAGCTAAGTAAAGGGAGACAGAAGGGGGGGCATTTTGTCTTCCGGAGCAACCACTACGTGTACTGAAGCCCTGCTTCCCGAGAAGCGGCTAGACATCGCCTGCTGATGGGAAGTAGAGAATAACATCATTTGTTTTTTCTTTGCTTTTGTGCGCGCGACCTTTGCTATCACTTTATTAAACTGTCCTTATCTTGACCCACGAGTCTTTTGTTATATTTTCTCCCCCCCCGTCCAGCTAAGGAGGGGTAGTGATAGAGCGGCTTTGGTGGGCACCTGGCATCCAGCCAGGGTCAACCCACTACAATACCTCTTCCTGGAAAAGGGACAATGGAGGGAGAACGTAAAAATCACTGACTTCAAACACAGCCAGGTCCAGGAATTAGTAAGTAAAAGGATTTTGCTTTTGAGAAGTTTCTGGACCTTCTGAGGACAAACAATGAGAATGGATTGGTTATGCTGAAAAAGTTAAAAAAAACCCCATGTGCAGAAATCATGAGATGAGTCACATACTGGAATTTAATTGATCCACCTTTAATTAAAACTACGATTATTTATTAAAAAAGAATGTTTTCATGCACACATCCCTGTACATGGGAATTTACGTGTTTAACTCTTCCTAGTATTCTGAAGTTACACATGCAAATTCCCACATCTCACAGTGATAGTGTTCCCCCTAAATTCGAATAGATGATTATCCTCAGCTGATGCATCAGTGCAAGCATTTCAAACTGTATCAGACAAGTGTAAAAATTCACAGAGATTAATGAATTTAAGCTTCAAAACAAGCAGCACACCTTTGAATAAAATGCATTTGCAGTTTTCTCTACAAAGATGCGTTAATTTATTTGGTACACCTATGAACCGATACCTTTCTTGAAAAAAGTATTGCCTTTTCTAACTGGCAGAACCTTTCTTTTTTCATCGGTTCTTCCCCACTCATATTGAATCACGGTTGGAAAGAAAACTGTTCCTTAACGAGGGTGTGATATCTAATGTCACAACATACTAGTCCATGAATGTACTTTGCTCTGGTTAGGCTTGCTGGATAAATAATTCAAGTTCTTTTCTAATTTTATAGAAGCAGATGATTACTTTAGAGTAACATAATATTCTGTTTCTCTGAAGCTTGCAACCAGAGCTTGGCAATAAATGTACAGAAGCCAGCAGCAGGCATTTCCATGCTCAAACTTTATTGCAACTTTTTGGTTTTGACACAATGCTTTATCCTAATGGGCTTTTTATCCCCTGCATACATTTTAATTAAACAATAAATAAGCATCAGCAGAACATGGATAATTACTGTAGGTATGTTAGAAATGAAAATCCCATTCTATAACTGTCTCCAAGTCAATGAAAACATTCATTATAAAAGTGTACCTTATTGGAGATTTCAATTGCTTACACTTATACTTTTAATCAGCGGCAATGCAACAGTTAGTAATAGACAGAATCTCTGGATGTAAGAAACTTAAGTCACAAAGACAGTTTAAAGACTTTTGGGTACATGAAAATTTACCCTTCTTTTTTAATTTAAAGACTTCTGGGCTTCTTCATTTGTTACACTCCTTTTAGAGAGAATGTTGCTGCTTCAAATACATTAACTACTGCTGAAGGAAACAAAACCATCCACTATTCTTGTTACCATACAGCAGAAGCATAGAAGCAAAACATCTCCCACCCCCCACCTTTACAGAGTGAGAAGTCTATTGATTTTGCAATTTGTCTATCATTGTAACTTTTATCCAACTGTACAGAAAGGAGTGGTTTGGGGTCTGTCTGTTTGGGTTTTTTTGATCTTCACAGTTCAACACAATGTTCTGTGGCACCACTACAGCTGTTTGTGGAATCTTTGTTAATAAAAAGATGAGCCACACCTATTCATCTCTTGCCTCTTCCACTCAAAATTGCCTAAAGCTAAAAACCTCTTTCTTCCCTTCTGCTCTTCCTTTTCCTGGCTAGGGAGTATGCAGCTATTATTAACCTATGATTTCTTTCCTGTCCAAATATGCTTGGCATTTTGACACTGCCAGCCCAGCTCTCCCTGGACTCTAGCAGAAATTGTCCTGGGGCAAGTCTTTAGTACATGGCTCATCTTTTGGAGGGCAGCACCTTGCCCTGCTGTCTGAGAATGCATTCTTTGCTGCCATGAAAATGGGGGTCAGAGTTCCTCACTGCTTAGGAAATTTTTCCAACCTAGTTATTCAATATAGAGGGAAAAAAATGCATATGAAAGATATGGGTGACAAGAAAGTTCTATGGACTGTATAAGCTATTCCACTAGGAGCAGATCTGGTCTTTGAAAAAATAATGGAGGTGAACGTCATGATTGATGTCAAAGGCTTTTAAATTCACCTTTGTGTAAAGATCCCAAGATCCCAATTAATATTCCCCTAGTAACAAGAAAGGACCCTTCCTTGTCAGCATTCTTTGAGCACTTTCAACCTTGGTGTGTAACGCAGATATGTCCAACACTGCCTTAAAGTCTTCCTGTGTTTGGAAGGGCTTTTATTTTGAGAAATTGATTTTCAGTATGGATGCAGAACATAATTCAACTTCTATCTGATACCAGCATAATTTAGTATCAAAGGAAAGACAACTATATGAGTTCCAGGAAGCACACAATACTGGAAAAAAAAGTAACATAGTCAAAAAACCAAATTTCCTCTGAAAAATAGACTAAATGGAAGATTTTCAACTAAATTAAGACATAGGATGTCCAGTTTTCTAGAGAATGTTTCACTTACTTTTCTCTGCACAATCTCTTTCCCTTCAGTGTGATATCTTCACCATAAATAGAAGTGCATCTTAGGTCACTTTCAGCTATTAAATTCAGCTCTTATAGTCCCTAGAATCTATCCATCCTGTTGAAATCACCGCTCAAGCCTTAAGCTAAAACTTCTAAAAAATCGTTCTTTAAATATTTCTTTTGGTTCTTTTCCTTTTAAAAACCTCAACCAGAGAGAGAATAGAAATAGTGACACTATATTTCATGTAGTGGAAATTAGGCAATGCATTGAGAGCATTTCTCTGAACAGTTGATAATGGATTCCCATCATAGCTCTCAAAATTAGTCATCAAGTCACAATTTGAGATCAAATAAAGAGCTTTTCAAAGAAAATGAGCATGAACTGGCAATTAATACATTTAGACTGGAAATTTGAGGGTTTCCAATTATAAGAATAGCAAGAATCTGAAGCAATCTCCAGAGTAATAATAACGAAGGCAACAATCTACATATTGCTGAGGTAAAACTTGATGACTTTTGTAATCAGATTGGCTATAACAGCAAGAATTCACTTCCTGGATTTAGTGATCCAAAGGATCACTCTGAATGCTTATCTTCTAAAAGCTGATTTATTTATTATGAATCTATGTATCTTCCCAAAATATCCCGGGAAGGATGATGAGATGGGAAGGAAGGGAGATGAATCCCACTTTACAACATTTGGAAAATAAATGAGTAAGAGGTCATTAAAATCCTTTTTTAGATTACATTTTCAACTACTGCAGTGAGCTTTACATAAAAAGAGAATCCATACTTTTCCAAAAACCAGAAAACACTGTTCAAATTATTTTTGTAAGAAATAGTAGATTTCCAGATTCTTATACAGAATTAATTATACGCCCCTTATTATTTATAGATTATAATTTCTAAACCCAACATGACTCCAAGGTTTAACACCAAATGGTATTTTTGTGAAGTAGTCCAACTACATTGCCAGTAACCAGTTACATGTCTTTTCATTAGTTCTTATAATCAATTTTAATTAAAATGAGCAATTCAAATATTTTGCATTACAATCTCAAACATTAATCTTCTCAAGGTAAAGAAACTTAAAGGGCTATGATGCAAAACATAGTCTCCAAATTTGAGTTAATAAGCTTGTGGGTGTAAGATGAAGGATCCACAACTTGGCTTGCCCTCTTACATGATCTTTGCCTGTGCCAAAGTTGCTTGGACAAGTCCCAGTAGGGAGAGTGGAGACATCTAAGTACTCAGAAATACATCCTTGGGTTTCTATAACCATAATAGCAGACACATACAATAATCAAAGGTTAGACAAAAGCCACTTTGAAAATTTGGTTTAAGCAAATATTTTATATTGTTGTAACCTTTGGGAGGCCTGGAGCTGCTGTGCATTACAGAACAAAAGTTCAAATAAGATTTCACTTAACAAGAACTTAGCTTCACTGTACGCTTAAAAAAAAAACCCTAACGGAAAGAAAAAAAAAGGCAAAAAAACCCCCAAACCCACTTCATCCTGGAAACTGAAATACTTTTGTGGAACTCAGATTCCAAAATTCAGTAGCACAAGATAGGAGAAAGAAAGCAGTTCAGTTAGAATCGACACAGGTACAGTGTGAAGTTTTAGTTATAACACATAGAACTCTTGCATATCAAAAGTCTTTCATATTTAATTGCTGATAATAAAATATAGGAAGTGACAGAACTTTTTTTTTTTTTTCAGTGAACATGGAAGATTTGGGGTTTAAAATACACTGTAACTGTATTCAACAACACAGTATACCTAAATCTATTTTAAAATAGTTCAAAATGTATTTTACCCATAGCTTTTCTTCTATGTTCTGTTACAATAAGCAGTACTCAGGATATTTATACAGTATACAAGAGGTCCAAGGGTAAACAGAGATAAACTTAGGAAAATAAATGTGTTAGATTGATCTTCAACTTCTCTAAACTGGTGAACTTGTATTGACTCAGTGAGATGACTATCTACTCTATAGAAGCTGCTCACAGCAATCTTTCCCAGACTCAGAGATGAAAATGCAGTATTTCAGAGACTTAAGTAGCCATATTCCATTTTACCCCAAATACATCCACCTCATGGCATGCTCTCCAACTTGATGTAATAGCTACAGAAGTTTCTGCAAGCAGAAATGTACATTATTGACATACCAGTTTTGCCTCAAGTTATGAAGCAAGTCCTTTTTTTGTGCTAGCCTTGTACAAGCTGAAAAGTGAGAAACTTGTTTCACGAAAGGAGAGTAAGAGAGCTTGAAGTATTTACCTAAACAAAATGAAGACCCAGAAAGCATACAGTTGTTCTCCCTAAATACAAAGGAGGAAAATGAGCTATTTCACCCCAGCAAAAGTATTAGCAACACTGGCATTGGAACAAATAGGTATGAACTGGCTGAGAATAAATTCAGGCTGCATATTGAAAGAAGGCTTCAAACTATCAGGGAAGCAAGACTCTAAGACTACTTTCTATTAGAAACAGTAGAAACAAAGGAAAAAAAATGATCATTTTCAAGATTTGGCAAACTTAAGATTAAAATATGACATGGCAGATCTGGGACTGACAGCCCAAGAGGTCCTTCCTTGGCTATCTTATATCTTGTAGTCATATGAGGGAAGAAAAAAAAAAAAAGTATTAATCACACCTACTTTTCAACTGGACTCAGTTCTACCTTAGGCAGAAAATTACAGATAGCCCCTTTAATTCTGAGCAATGCTTGGTTCATGCTATTCCAGCTGTTTACCCCATAGGAAAACCTTATCTGCAAGTCAGTAGAAATTTCTGCTGTTTATTTGTATTTCGGTGCTAATGAAAATGTTTGTTTGCACAAACCAGAGTTTTAGATCATTGCAAACTGAGTCCAGAACCATTGTGTATATGTGCACGTGTGTGTATATCCATGCACCAGCTGGCTAAAGGGTGAATAGACTGATGCAATGCAAAACTAGATGGAGGAAATGATAAAGCTGTTTTCTGCCAGATCCATAGTGCTGCTGGCAGAACAGACTAGGGGAACACTCCTCATCCATTTCAGCTGCAGCATCCACTGCTTCATCTTAAACTCAACTACTTCCGTTTACCTGGCTCAAGGCTGTTCAAAGCTGCCTTTGCACGGAGTTGATAGATCACTGTGGCATATAGTTCACTGGTCTTCCAACTCTGATGGAAGGTTAATAGCCCCCTAAGAGATAGGTGACCACTACGAAAGCCTAGGGAGGGGGAAAAAGGCCTTCACTGTACACAATTTATACCTAAACAGAAAGTGCACAGAAAATATCTGCCTAAGTTCTTAAATGAATAAACGTGGGAATAGACATCCAAAAGTAAGTCCTAGCTTTGAAAAGTGCTAAAAAATGTGCTGCAATGGTATATTTGGGGATACTAATATACTACAAATGACATTATTTTCATGACGCATCAAAACTGATGGAAGACGTGCTTGCTGATAAACTGCTGGTCAGAGGCTCAGCAACTCAAGTTTCAGCTGCTGACTCTGTTGTCTTCTGACCTTCTTCCCTCTGACCATGCTTAGCTTTGTCTGTGTAACCTTCAATCTCCAGTCTGTAAAACCGGTATGACAAAATTTCCCTAACTCATAGTTTTAAGAGGATTAGGAATTGTAATAACTAGACAGAGTGAGTGCGAAAGTAATTTATCATTTAAAGTTTATGAATGCGACACTGTTACCACAGCAGCTATTTTTGTATGCTAGGGGGACATACTATTGTTAATAAGAAAAAATGAGTCAAATGTATAGCAAATATTAATTAATTGAGTAGCAAACAATGAGCATTCTTTTTTGGCAGATGAATACTGTTGTTTGCCCAAGAAAATGAATATTTGTATTAGCACCAGTATTCCTTCAAATTCAGAAGAAGATTGTTCATATGCTCATTAAAAAAAATTAAAAGACATAATTATGCATAATTTTAATGAGTAATTAAATTTTGAAATTGTGTTCACAAGTATTTGCCAATTATTCGAACAAGCTGCAAACTAAATACAGTGCTTCATTAAAAAGAGCATTAAGACAGCAAATTCAAGGACTAAAATGTGACAAAATCACCACACTTAGGTTGCTTGCACAATTTCATTTCTAACCCGTTGTCCGTAGTAAAGTTTGGCAATATGATAGTATCTTATAACATGTACAGAACTTTTGTCACATTTAATACAGAGAATGAGTGATATTCAGAGAATGGGTTTTTTTGTTCAGTTTATTGTCGTCTATTTCTTTAATTCCTTCTTTTTTTTTTTTTTGTTCTTTTTTTTTATTTTCTCTTAGGCATGGTGTGGCCTAATTCCTTATAGACCCCATTTTGTTGAAGCATGATTTCAACAGTATTTTATATCCCTATATAGAATATTTTATCACCTTAAAGGGCTTCTCTTACTATTTTCTAAAATTCTACAGCATGTTTTCAAAGTTAGGAAGCTCTCTGTGAATATTTCACAGGTGGGAAACTGAGTCATACATAAATATAACATTTAGGAAATCTAATTCTGGGTGTTAGCTTGATGCCAATATATATATTTTTCATATCAGAGAAGCTCTCATGTTTGAATGAAATTCTAAGGTGTCAGCATTTCTAAGAATTAGGATTCAGGATGCGTTTCATTCCACTTAAATACATCTGATCTAAAGAGGAATACATGGAGAGAAAATAGGCACTTAGTGGGCAAATATCTCATCCAAAGGTAAAGAACCAATATAGGTGTAACTCATGCCTGAAAAGTACCCAACTCTCGTCATCAACAACAAAGGGAGTCAAAATATCAAACTCACATGTAAACATCCAGACTTAGGTGAGATGAACTCAGCCCAGAATTCTTCAGGTTTTTGACCGTTGACATTAAACATCTGAGAGTTTCTATTAAATCATGAAGCATGTTTGACAGAGGGAGTTGTTCTCATAAATCTTTGTTCTCTGTCTTAGCTTTGACAAATTCCGTGGCACCAGCTGTTAGAAAGTACTGGTAAATTTAAAAATTATACTAATGTCCCTTGGCATTCATCAACTTACACTTCTCTTGTTCAGTGGGGAATGGAAGAAAAGTTAAACACTTCTCCAAAAGCATAAATTTGTCCAGTGAGATGCCAAACCCTCTTATCTTCATGGTGCAACTGATGGGACAGCCAGTTCAATGAGAGAAAACTTTCTCTTGTATCTCCTAAAACCTCCGAAATGCCTTGTTCTCCTTTTTTTGCCTTACTGAAGACAAAATCCTGCAAACATTGACTGCCAAATCTGTCAGAAGACAAACAGAACATGCGTCTGGATTGCAGTTTTTTTCCAGTGAAAACCTTGTGGGGACGGGGCAGGGAAGTAAAGGAAAATAAAAGCCTTTTCTGGTTATGAAGTAGAAAAGCAATGTTCCATAAAAATCTCTAGCAACATCCACCTGCCACCAGGAATTTTACAAGCCAAGTAGATGATTGTTGCATTGGCTGCAAATGAAGCCCAGACCTCCCATATGGCAGTGCTAATTCAGCCCCCAAATGACCAGTGGTACAGGAAGAAGTCCTCTACCTCCCAGAAGCACTACCAGAGAAACCCTGCCTTTTCACTCAAGGTATTCTGCTTGCAGGATTGGCTGTCCTATGATTTTTATTTTGAGTTTGTGTTCCAAACATGCTCAAACACCAAAAAAGTTTTCAGCTTTATGACATAGGTATTCATACATATAGATAACAGTATTTTTCCTCCAGAGCTTGCAAACCTAAACAAGCAAGTCAAACATACAACAGTGGAAAATCCAACATTAATAGACTTTTTTAGGTAGGTATCTTCAGTACTTAGCTATTATTGCTGTTTTGCCACTTGTTTATACAAAGCAGCTCTTTGATTCTTTGATTTTTAGACAATTTTAAAGCCAATGACTGTGCTAAGTACCACTCAGTACAGTCATAATGAAAGATAAAGCTCCTTTTTCTGCAGGATAGCAGGAATCAACAGAAGCCTTCTTCCTGTACAGTACTGCACCAGGCAAGGCCACATCAGAAGTGTGAGGTAAGAAGGGCTTGATAGCTGTAGAGAGACTAAAGGATTTTGGGGAGGGCTCTGAATGTTTCAGCCATGTGCTCAATCAGAACTGATCCCATTCCTCTATTCTTCTCACAGCTGGTTTTAGATTTTATAGCTTTTCCTCTCATACAGTTTAGCAGCAGTGAATTCTGCTTTCCACAGTGCTTAATGTGTCGCTCTTCCCTGCATCTGCATCCTAATTTAATTTCTGTGAATAACCTCCCTTCTCCCTCCCACCCCCCTGCCCCGCCTTTCTCACTTCTTCACCAATCATTGCTTTTAAGGAGGCTCAGCTATTTTTCAAGGGAAAATTTAAAAAGAAGCAGGAGTTCTTTTACAACTGAGCTGCTCTTCATCTTTCCTTCCCACTTTGTTTCCTCAGGGGTACAGTAACATTATGGGCCTTCCCTTGATGGAGGAAGCTGGTGGCCTCTTGTTCTCACACAGGGGTGGAGAGAACTCAATCTCTTGTCATTGGCATAAATGTTTAATACTCATGCAAACAGAACTGTCTCATGATGGCTTGCTAATTATCCACTGTAACAGACTCTGGATCTGATGCCCTTAGATGATTCTCCTTATTGGCTATGATTTAAAAAATAATTACTCATCATATTTTCAGAAAAATCAGACAGTATGTTTTCACAGCAAAGGCTCTACTAGCAATGGGGAGGATACTAAAAATAGAATGAAAGAGGCCAGTGGTTTCTTTGATTCATTGGCACTGCTTCTAGCTCTGCAGTCTGCAGTGTGTGAATGGAGTTTGTACAGAGAGCAGAACTCCAATAAAGAGGAGATCTCCCTCATATCCAAAGCTGCGTGCATTGCTACTGCTGAATGAGTAATTAGGTGCAAATTGCAGAAAATGTGCAGATATTTTTAAGGAGAAAAGTTCTTTGTGTCTAGGATTGCCATTTTACATACTGCAGATTTGGTGGTACAGAACTCTAAAATATAAGTCGGCATTACATTTACACTATTCCCTGAGCATTGATGTGTGCCCTAAAATGCAGAAATGAAATAAGAATGACTGTATAATTCAATATCAGACAAGTTGAAACAGACAATTATCCAAAAGGATAATGGTTAGATTTTTTCAAATCTCAAGATTTTGCTTTACCAAACCTGAATAAACATCTGGAATTTCAGATATATTACTTTATCACAATCAAAGTGCATAGACAACCAGTGGAAAGAGACTAAATGTCTAAGTTTTGACCGATCAGATGTTGAAATAAGTGAAATTTAAAGCTACAATGAAACATACCTAGAATATGAGAAAATTTAGTAAGAGTGCAAGAAGGGTAGAACAGAAGGGGATTTGGACACCAAATTTACTGTCAATGTATTTGTGTAAGAGGCAATACAGAGGCCAAAAGCAGAATCTGCCAGTATGGAAGAGGCTGTCAAACTTGCCTACAGTTTGGAACCTCAAAAATCAAAACCAGCAGCAAAAAGGAAAGAACAGGATGCTAGTGAGTTCATATATACAATGGCATTAACATGTGACATATGGTTTGAAAATAAACATTATAGAACAACAACTAACAAACAGACATATTAGTATATGAAGGTTTTTCCTTAAGAAATGCTTTTCAGAACCATACAGATATGCCTGCAGCAACTCTGCATCAAGTGGACACAAAAATGCAGGTTCAGTTCATATTTCTACAAAAGCATTACAGATTATACAAACAAAAAATCCTTGTCAATACTAGGAATAAACATCCAGCTACTCTAATGATTATAATTATGCATTAAACAAAGCAACTTCCAAAGGTAAAACTCATGCTGTTAACAGGTTTTACTGTTTTACTATAAAACTGCAGCAGACCATTACTTTCAAGTTTATCCTTCTTCAAAATCCTGTAAACTAGACATTTTAAAAGAATATTCAGTGTTAACTTTTTCAATTTACCTTAAAGAAATAAAATCGAAACTGAAATTTTTTTGCTTTCAAGCCATTTATTGTAGCCAGGTAGGACATGGGAAGAAAAAGGGATTCTTGGCACTCTATGCACAAGCAAGTGGAAACAAACCACCTTTCTCCTTGTCCCTTATACTCCAGAAACAGACAGAAATACAAACATGAGCTGATGCATTCAGGAAAGTGAAATCAATGAAACAGTGACATACCATAAGAGACTACAATCAACACTTCTAGGATGAATTCAGAACCAAGTAAATCTTCCATCTTGGCAAAATTCTTCTGCTATATTTTTTTCTATAACACTGTAGGATTGGCTATGTTATGCCATGAAGCATGCAAAGACTAAGTATTATTCTGGGGAGGATATAACATATTTTTGATTTACAGAAAAGAATCTAAGTCCTTGTTTTAAATGCAGAACTTAGGTGGCAATTGAACATGCAGCTAAATTCAGGTTATTTACTACTGATAGAGCATTGGCTCAAGTACAAAACTTGTTTTCAACGATTTTGCCCTGAATAATATCAAGAACTGGTATAACTGATATACAGTTTAATCATGAAATCGTGACTGATTTGTACAGGCTAAAGCACTGTTAGCAGCTACTGTGTAGGCATCACATCCACAGATGGGGAATAGAAGACATACGAAGAACTGTATCCAAATATATATATATATATGCATGTATACATACATATACCTTCTGTGAAAAAAAAAACCTAAAACCAGAAATGACAGAATCCCTTTGGACTGCAGTAAAGCTGATTTTTGCCCCAAAGCTGGGGGATACTTCTGGTATTTTTTGCTGGCTCTTCAATCACTAAGCCTCTAGACTTCCTAATGACAGGGAACAGCTGATATTTAACTCCATTCTACAGTATTTTGTTGAACTGTTGTTTGAACATCAGGTGAAGCCTCCCGTTGGTATAAACAGCTGGAGAAAAACTGCAACCATGGCAGCCATGTCTGAAACTACTCAATGTCCCAAACTGTCAGAAAAAATTGTTCAACAGCTCTGATGTTCGTTCTTAGTAAATTAACTTTTTATCCTAGCAAAAAAGTGTCATCACCTCTCTGAACTTCTCACCCAGTGCAGATTTTCTTTGTGTTTTCCTCATGCAGGAGTCATCTCTGTGGTGGTGTATCACAACTCAAGTACCTTATGACAAGTCATTTATAAACTTTCTTAATACTTTTAAACTCATTCCCTATTATTTTTTCTAAAGCTTGAACAATCTCTACAGAACAGCAAATTAATATAGGGTATAACTGCTGTACATGTGACCTGAATTTCTATGGGTAATTACTAGTCTGGGTTATCTATGGGAGGCAAATACACATCCACGGGCAGTTTAGACCAGGTAATTTCACCTGTTTCTCCAAAAGGTCTGCATTTGGAGCATATGTTGATTTTGCGGACCAGTTTATATAGTGATAAATGCAAGCTTTTGATAAGCTAGGGTACTATTATACTCAAACATTGCTTGCATTTTAAATTACTACTATTTCTTATGCAATGTATAATGAAGGATAATGCACGTAGCTTTAGAGCTCATTTTGAGTTTCAAAACAAGTTACAATGCAATCACCTATTAACCTTTTCATCCCAAGGGTTTTTCTACAAAAAGCTAATATCCCTGACAGCTCCTTGTTTATTTTCAGATCCATGCACTGTTTGCCACTAGTGCCCTTGCAAGCAGATTCACACCTTGCAAAGTCCCTGACCTTGTAGTCATTAAAATCCAATCACACACTGGGCAGGCTTCCATATTCATTAGGACAGCAAGAAGATAGATTTGAACATGCCTCTGAAGTGACCAATACATTCATCAGCCAATTTCCATCTTCTTCAACAATTTCAGCTTGCTTAGGGATATTACTAGATTAATTGATACAGAAAATCTTTTGCAACAAAACAGTAGCAATGTTAAACAGATGCAATATGTTTCTAATTAAAAAGACTATGATCAAACATAAGTCATAAATTATAGGTCATCCTATGAATACCCATATGAAGTTCCTAGAAGAGTTCTTTTTGCTTATGCTTTTGATGTAGGGGTCAGAACGTTTTTTCAAAACACATTATAGTGAAATTAGCATATAAAAATAACAAAGCCATGTCTACAACTGAAGGAAACTTCATGTAGGATATTTTGGGGAAAAATTAAACCTACCACAGGAATGTGCTAAATAACCCTATTAAGTTCCTATATATCTATTTTGTAAACACATTTGGAAGGTAAAATTTTAACTCATAAAGATAGGATTAATGACAACCTCAAAAAGAACAACAGAACCTGAAAGAAACAAACTAAGACTTAGGTGTAACATTTTCTCCACTCTGTTGTGACATACACTTCCTTTCGTCTACACAGATTGTTCTCATGGAAAAGTGAAATTTATGTGAATATACTTTGAGGAAAAAAAAAAGATTTTTCACATTGGGAATATTTAGGCATGACCTCTTCTGAATTTAAAGCGAGAAGGATTTGAAAGAAGGTGGGATAAAGGAAGAAGTTGCAAATACATAAATAGCAAGCCTCAAATGAATCACTTCATGCCAGACAGGTTGCTCAAAAATCTGTGTTTGCTCTCATCACAAAGCACATTTACAGCATTACTGTTCAAAAACATTTACATTTACCTGGCAAAGGCCATAGTTATATCAAAAGATTTTCAAGGGGACTGAGCTTCAATACTTTGGTCAAAGGTCTCTGCGCAGAAGGCAGCTGAGGGCAGGTTGTAAGCTCCTCTTGAATTTTTAGGTTTGTTGTTATATTGTGCACAGGGAATCCATCCACATTAGTTTTCGTCAAAGCACAGTCAAGAAGCTTTAAATATCCACATTTCTTATTCCTTGTCTTAAAGTTGTAAATAACATTGCTAATTAGCCTTGCAATTTCATTCTGGCAGCCATTTTAGTTTATTTGTTACTGAGATCTGTCTGAGGCACATCAGTGACAACAAATCAAACCAAAGACCTATTGGAGAGAACTTTTGATTCAGAAGGCTTTTGCTTGATTAACAGCTTTTGAGTAACATTTGAAACAAACCACCTCTTTCTACAGATTCCTCCAGCTGTCTGACAGCAGAAGCTGAAAATGGCATGCGTCCTGCAGGGGGCTGACACACAAAATTAATGTCTTTCTGTGTTCATAGGCCAGCATACCACTTACACATAACTTCAATGAATACAAGTTTGTTAAAAAAAAAAAAAAAAGAAGAGAGACTAAACACATTCATGTCTTAAAAGAAAACAATTTTAAGGACCAAAGATAATTCTAAAACTGGCTTCTTAAGGAGAGAGGACAGAAGAATGATAGAAAAATCAATATTGCTCCGAAAATGCATTCCCCTAGATAGAAAAAGGGCTGTTGTCTTGAGAATCTAGTGTATAATAAGCAACTGGTTATTTCCCCATGTTTGTTCAGGACCATGTGATGAATGTCCTGAAACAGCATCTGTAACTATAAAACTAGTATAATAGACTTTCCTTACTACTGCACAGTAAACAACTGGATACAGAACAACACTGTCTGTATCCTTTGTGTAATGGTCAAATATTTTTCATTTATACTGCCCTTTCACAACCTGTATTATGCTCACATTGAGCCAAAGCTCAAAGGCTTTGGCACCCAGTTACACCATAAATTGAAATAATGTGAATGATTTTATATAGTTCTACAAAATGCATCTAGGGTGCTGTGTGTGTAATGTGAACAATTTTGCAGCCAAGACTTTTTCTGTGTAGAAAACTAAGGCCCTGAGCTTTCCTCTGCTTCTGGAGAAAGCAGGGATGTTTATGGCAATAAATACACTCTTTTGAAAGCAACTAAATTTAACAGGCCCATTAGTATTTACTGAATTAATATAAAGAATTTTCTTTCAAGAAAATTAGGTTCTTGAGCATAAATGCAATTATCTGGCATTACCTTTGCACACAAGAGAGACATTTCAAGTCATTACATCATATGTCCTACATATCCAGCAAATTAAACATACCCCTGATACTTCAGGAACACAGTAGCTGAGAAGGTGAATGTCTAAAGAAGTATATAATAATTTATTCATAAATTAAAGTAAATATAGGATTTTAAAACAATAATACTGTTGGAACACAAACTATATATACTATAGCTTCTTCAATGCCTATTTTCAGGAATAAAATTGTGGGAAATCTTTGGCACTTTCTTTCCCATTGTTTACAGAGGAAATTTCTCTTTTTAATGTTCAGAATTTTATTTTGTAAACAATTATCAAAGTATGGTAATGTAGTTCTCAATAGTTATTATTTAAATGATGAAAAACAAATAAGGTTTAAAGAAATAGATTAATAAAAAATGAAGAGCCATATATTCTGATTAAAAAAGAAAAAAATCAGTATATTAAAAATTAAGAACTGTCCATTCTTAAAATTAACACTTTGTGTTTACACAGCCTGCATTTTTTTCTGTTGGCATTAGCACTCTAACTCAATTTTTAAACACTGTTAAATTCACAAAGGAGTTGAGGATCATTAAGATTTTGATTTGCTGAGGGGCTGAGAGTCTACATGGCCTGTTGCCTTCAAATGACTCTGCAACCTCCTCTGCATCTTTGAAAAACTAAAAACAGGTTCTAAAACTTTATCCTACGCATAACTAGTCCTACAGCCATGCAGTTTGTTTATATGACTGTGAAAATATCAGGTGATGTGACGCCACCAAAAAAGTGAAAAAAAGAAATAATCCAAAAACTAATAAGTATGCATGGAAATAGTCAAAATGAGCACAAGAGAGTATCAGCCCACATCATTTACCTGCAGAAAAGCAGCAGGTACAAGAGTGTTGCATTGCAGTAGGCCAGCACACAGTGCTATTTCATTTGAGTGATGACAACACTGATCTGTCTCTGGGTTGCATTATCCATATTTGGACTGTATTTAATATCTTCTAATGTCAGTGTTATACCTCTATTTTAATTAATCTTTCCTTATTCACTTCAATTATATAATTATTTGCCTATTTGATTTAAAACAAATAGTTTTCTATGTTGCAGTTAGTCTCACTCTTACTTTGTCTTGTTGTAGAAGAATTTTGCTACTCAGCTTCCAGACTTCTTCAATACTTTCAGATGGCTCTCATCCCAAAGCTCCATTTATTTAAAATACCACTGACTTTCTGTTTTCAGTGTGTTTTAACTGGGCATAACCATTACCTGAAAATATTTCCCCAAATAACATATTTTCATGCTAAAATATTATGTTAATAACCAGTTCACCAAAACTCATTTTCTTTAAACAAGGATGAGAATGCAACTGGGCATGGATTTCCTGTTCATGGCTCCAGCTGGAATTCCAGATTTAATGTAATTATTATTTCTGTGTTTACTAAGCCTCCAAAGTGCTTACTACAGAGCCAGTGAGTGCTTAGAAAACTTGATAATAAAGCACAACTTAGAAAAGTGATAATGGTTCCACTTAAAAGGCAGGATTTAACAAAGGTTCATCATCTTCCAAGTCATAGAAATAGAAGGATGCTTAAAATAACCATGACAGTAGGAAGAAAAAAATCAAAACACTGCCCTGATGCAAAAAAAAAAAAAGTAGTAAACCATGCATCCCAGAAAACGGAGGATCAACTCAAGGGAAAAATAAATCACATCAACATTAATTCTTTGTCATGTATACTTGATAATTTACTTACTTGGTTGTATCTCTGCACTCTCAAGGGTGACAGAAGATGTGGATGTTCCCAATGTCTTGTATCTGTGGCGTGACCTCCAAAAGAGAAGAATCAAAGATCCTACACATTGTACAAGTGATGGGGAAAAACAAAAAGTGGGAGAGAGAGAGGGATCTTTTGTTTGTTTGTTTTGCTTTGTTAGAGGGTTTTTTGTTATTGTTATGGGGTGGTCTTTGCTTTAGGGGAGGGAATGTTAAGCATTCTTTTCTGCAATATTATGTAGAACAGAAAATACTGTTGGTTATAGGGGTTGCACACTGCTCTGCTTTTTTTTCCTTTAGCTTTCACAGGAATAGATATTTAAGTCTTCATGGACCATATTTTCTTTCTTCAGACTAAGCTATGGAATTAAATCTTTGTTCTAGGGAAAGGGGCATATTCCCTGGCTGCTTGAATATTGTTCAGGCATAGAATTTACCACCCATTGACCAGCAGCCACAAAGTCTGCCATTCTCCTAGACCACAATGAAAACTGTTTATAGAATTGTAGAATCATTTAGGCTGGAAAAAACCTTTAAGATCATGGCATCCAACCACACTGCCATGTCCACCACTAAACTATATCCCTAAGTGCCACATCTACACATACCTCCAGGGATGGTGACTCCACCACTTCCCTGGGCAGCCTGTTCCAATGCTTGGTAACCCTTTCAGTGAAGAATTTTTTTTCTAATATTCAATCTAAACCTTCCCTGGTGCAACTTGAGGCCATTTC
The DNA here is from genome assembly GCF_947461875.1 of Haliaeetus albicilla. Lineage (NCBI taxonomy): Eukaryota > Metazoa > Chordata > Aves > Accipitriformes > Accipitridae > Haliaeetus > Haliaeetus albicilla. The sequence continues at coordinate 29,081,782 of NC_091488.1, forward strand.
CTCTTGTCCTATCACTTGTTACTTGGGAAAAGAGACTGACACCCACCTCACTACAACCTCCTTTCAGGAAGAGAAACAATCATAGCCAAGAAGGAAAAGACTCTACAGTAGAAAAAGTATAAAGAACTTAGCAATTTCAAAGTTAAATTTAACACAAAATGATCCCAACGGTTCACAATAGCGGCAGCTAAAATGTAGGTGGTGATTTTTAGGGCACTTTATATTTAATTAGCTCAAAGTATACAACTGAATTGCTTGTGAAGAAGCAGAGGCAATTTTAAGCTCCTATCAGAAATTGATAATAACAACAACAACAACACCACCACCACAATATAACAAACATACACTTGCATTTTTACAGTTTTCTCCCTTTCTTCAAAATGTACGCATTTTCTGGAGGATTTTTTTTTTTTTTTTTCTGGATCTCTCAGTGTTGCTGAATTCAGGAATCAAAATCATGGACTTTCACCTAGTTGTCAAGGTGAAGAATAATTATCCTATCCAAAGAACAGAGAGGTATTGATGAAGAAAAATCAGAAAAAAAATGAATACTAGCTGTGAATGATGCAACTGTTTTTCCAAGTACCAGACACTGCTTTTTTAAAAATAATTTTAGAATTTTGAAGATAAAATTTACTTTGAATCAAAACAAAATCCAGTGACTCCAAGATTAAGTACCTAGGAGAATTGTGAAGCATTTTCACTTCAAGATGACCACACATTCAGTGAAATATAGTTTCATCAAAAGGTATCTAACCATCTCAATTAATTAAAAAAAGGTATGTGATCTTCCATCTGATTAATGATTCCAAAATGGTTTGTCTAGAGGGAACCTTGCATGACATTGAGTAGGGGACAAACCACAAAAATGAGAACAAGCAGAAAGTTACTTTTGCTTCAGTCATAATGTGAAAGATTTGATGCAGCAGTTCCACAGAGACTCTGTAATGCCAAGACTGAGAATTTTAATATTGCTTTCCCCTACCTCACGCTGCAAGAAATGCTTGCCAAAATATGTCAAACCAGTATCGACATTTACTAATATGCAATATATCATGGAACTTTGTGATGAACCTTGAGAATAATAGCATATGTAAAATATTTACAAGATTTAAAATATCCAGTAATAGGGGGTGGGGGGAAGATAGAGAGATTACAGTGACCAAGATGCCAAAAATAATGATAAGGCAGAGTATTGTTTGGAACTAAAAATATGTTGCCACAGCTAACACCTGATAAGTTTTCTACAAGATGGTAACCAGATCTCTGGATTTAAGGGCACAGTGTTCCAGTGGAATACGAAAAGAAGACTATCCATCTGGTATCTCAAGTTTATACACCAGGAAAACGTCATAAGAAAGGAAATGTGATCTGCACAAGTATTTCAGACTAGAATCATCAATATCTCATATGGGAAATCCAGTGGTTACAGAATTATAGTTTAGATAGCAAAGGAGAAGGAATACTGAAATGTCAGTTTTACAGACAGTTATCCAAACATATTGTAACTTGATCCTGCAAAGGATCCACACCACTGCAATTGCAACTGTCTTTCAAGTCCAACAAGTGCTTAAGTGTTTTGCTGACCTACAGCGCTAACAACAGCTGGGACAGGCATCTTGTGAGTTCCTGAGGAAACTGGATTAATATTTCTTAATATTCAAAATGTTCACTGGACATCTCACTCTGATACTTAAGCATCAATTAAAATCTGCAGATGACAAAACTTGAAGTTGCAATTATATAATCTTAGTTATTGCCCAGGCTAAATTTAAGGAGATTTATCACACACAGTTCTCAGGACAAATATATTCAAGATAAAGCTGACACAAGGACAGAATCTGTCTCTTCTCCTTTCTTCTCCCATAGGTTTAGTTCTAGTTTTCCTCTCTTTTATGAAATGAGGCCACTTTCACCTCTTCACTGCGTTTTCCCTGAAGCAAACATTGCAGCCTTCCCCTACCGCTAGCAGGCTTAAACTGTCATCTAGTCTGGCTGCATCATTTTAGCTACTACTGGCCTCTCCTGCCCATTTGCTCCTGGGGTCTCACTTGCTCTTACTCTGATCCCTGGAGGCTCTACTTCCTCATCATGATCAAACAGAACAATGGGGATCAGTTATGGAAGTGGGTACATGACAACAAGACAGAGCCAAACTGAATTTTACATAAAGAAAAGAATAGCCAGCATTCAATGAAGACACTTTTACTATATTCTGGTGGCCAGAAACACTTTTAAAACAAACAAACAAACAAACAAAACCAAAAAACCACACCAACCACCATAAAGTAGTCCTACAGCAAACCCACAATGTTGGAGCTAAGATAAAAGGAATGAACAGTAATACATTTGTAAATGCAGACTCACAAAACATACGTAGAGGGATGCATTTTTAGAGAAGAACTGAGCAACAAGGGATATTAGGATAAAACTAAAAAAATGTGAGTTCATTATAAAATTACATTGCATGAGAAACTTTTTTTAGTGGCGTATTTACAGTGCTCTTTTTAGACTGTACCAGTGAATTTCTGGAATACTGTAAAGGCAGAAAAAGGCAAAGAAAGTTGAAACAGCAAAGTAGTAGCGACTCTTGAACATATGGCTTACAAAACAAAATTTAAAATATTTGTATTCTCCCTGAGGAAAATGAATTTAAAAGTGAGCACAGCTCTGTATAAATACATGGGATCTATGAGTAGGCCAGTTAAGTGTTTAATTGAATACTAGCAACAAAGTGCAATGGATGCAAGCTAACCAATATGGTACAGTTAGTTTGGCTCAAACTTTTTCAGATGTATGCAGTTTAAGCATTAATCTGATATATATATTCCAAAAGCCTCTTTGCACTCACAGATAGTAGTATAATAATGGCACATATATATGTGTATACATAACATGCATACGTGTATATATATGTAAACACATTTACGCACACAAGTATCCCAATTTACAGATAAATAATTTCATACAAGTAATTTGGACTACGTATTGCAACAGTGGTGAAATATGAGGGAAAGAAAAATCCATATTCATTCAGGTTTCCAACAGCCATTTATGAGAACTTACAAGAAGTAGTATGCCAAAAAAACGTGAATAGTACAGTATCTGCATTGATCTTGAAATATCTTACCTGAACTATCAGGTAGTTTTTAGTACTTCTGAAGTAGTCAATAATAGGTTTATGAATGATTCACAAATTGAGAAGTCCACATAAGTTTATTAGAAATAAATTATACAATAATACAAGGTCCTGTAAAAACGTATTAGTAGTGACACAAAATTGTAAATGATTGGGTCAACTCTATCAAATCAAAGAAAGTTGCACCCTGCTGCTGGAAAAAAGTCACTTGAAAAACAGTGGAAGCTTTAGTGCCCTAGAGATCTACTTTGTGTATGCTTTCTCTTGCAACAAGAGAAACTACTTTATAACTCCTAATTAGCTGGGAAACACAAGATTGGAAAATTCAGTACTAACACAGTGGTACTTCCTGCATCTACTTCAAACAGGTTTTAAATTTCCTAGGACAATTATTTTAAAACAAATTTAATCCAATAGGTTTCAGATACTTTGCCAAGGTATTTCATATGACTTGTCCCTATCCCTTATTGGTCTTTCTAATTACACCTGCAGACCTATTAAAGTCTCCAGAAACTTTCTTCCCTTTTCTGTTGGCAATCCTGACCTTAGATACTCGGTGTGCCAGTACATAGGCCACAGTTCAGCAAGAAGAGGTGTTCAATACTAGTTCTGACTAGGAGGACCCACCTCCTGCCCCTCATCTCTGCTTGCTCCTTCCTGCTCCTGCTCTGCATGATGCTGTTCTAACACAGCCATCGGCACAGCTGTCAGCCCAGGCCAGGGAATGAAACAGGATAAAAAAATAGGTGAGAAGGAGGAGGCTTTATTTTTAATCTAAATCGGCTCCCTGATCTGATTTGATGCACTTCACACCCTCACAAGCAATTTTCAGGGACTTGGCAATAGAAGATATGGTCAGGGAAAGAAACTACTTAAACTGTCATTGCACTATCAGGGAAGTAAATTCTCATTTTGTGTTTTAACCAGCTGACAACTCAGCAACAGAATAAGCATGATAGGAGATACAGATGGACAACTTACTCCATCCCAGTATATTGCCAGTTTGGTTAATTTCCCCTAAAAATGCCCATTCTATTTTCTCACCATTTTTTACCATCCTAAGCCATCCTAAGCTTTCTAAGTTACCAGAGTGTCAGATGGATTTAAAATGAGATTACAATATTCAGTACATTCTTAACCACTCATTTAGGTAACACAGCTAGCAAACATCCAGTACACATTTTACTGAGTAAAATGAAGGCTACATTAAAATAAAATTAATCTTAGATACCATCTATTAATTAATCTTAAATACACAAAGCACAAGTATTTGCCAACATCTGATCAATTTACTATTGCTCTAATGATCTCAAAGAACATCTCTCTCCCAGTACAATACTTCACAGAAAAAATGCGCTCATATGCACAGTCTGAAAGGTCCATTCTCCTGGACTCATTTGGCTGCCTTTCTGTAAATGCTGGCACTAGTGTTTTGGTAGCACTCAAAGAAAGGTGGATTTTAACTCTGTGGATTAGCTTTAATTAACTTTCAAAGTTGCAGCAATGTGGCCTGGCATGAGGCAATGAAATGACTTGGGTGCACAGGCTGAACACCTGCAAGAAGGAGTTTCTTGAGCAAGGTATTACTGTGTTCAGAGTAGATGGAAGAGGAAGGCTTTGACCACAACGGGCCACCTGAGCTATCCCTGTGACTGAAAACAATTGCCATTGCTAACCTTCTGTTTCAGAAACAGCAGGTTTTTTAGGTCATCCCCAAAACTGGGATTTTAAGTTCTTTAACCTTCTGAATGTATATTGGTGATGACAACCTCTATATAAGTAATAACCCTTTATATTCCAATCTATTTTTACCCATACATACAATGGAGTAGAATTTACTCACATTACTTTCAGGTAACCTATATCAGTATCAAGTGTAACACGTTTCATTCATTGTAAAGCCTCAGAGAATCTTTTTTATCCACAAAATCTTTGCTCAATGGCATCTGTGTGAGTGCTAAGTAATCAAAAATGTACTTTGTTATCACTTTTATTACTGTTTTGTGTGTTAATGGAATATAAACAGAAACTGAAGAAATCTTTCTGCTTTGTTTTTACTTAGCAAAGCCAAATGTAGTTCATAAAGCCTCTATGTTAACTTTGGTGTAGTAGTTCTCCATTCCCCCACCTATATATTATTTTCTGGTAATATTAGTAACAGAAATTATGCAATCTTAACAGTAAGTGTGCTACAAAATCTGACCTGTGTAGCTATCACAGTGCAGGCAATAGAGAGGCATATGGAGCAAAAGCTTCCTGGCTGCTTCCATGTCAGTGTTTACGTTCTGGCCAAAATTTAGCCAGTGTATTTAAAACCAGCTGTCCTGGGTTCAGCTGGGATAGAGTTAATTTTTACAGGAACCTGGGAGGTGGGGGGCATAGCCGGGGCAGCTGACCTGAACTGGCCAAGGAGCTATTCCATACCATGTGACATCATGCTCAGTATATAAAGGGGGAGCGGGCCGGGGGGTGGGCTCTTCTTTTCGGTGGGGGAAGTGGCAGAGCGTCGGGTCCCGGGTGGTGAGCAGTTGCACTGTGCATCACTCTTTTTGTATACTTTTTCATTAGTACCGTTGTTGTTGTTGCAATTTCTTTGTGTTGTTCCAGTAAACTGCCTTTATCTCAACCCTCGAGGTTCCAGGTTTGTTTTTTTTCTCTCCTCCGTCTCCCCCCCATCCCACCGGAGGGGGGCGGGAGGAGTGAGCGAGCGGCCGCGTGGTCCTTTGTTACCGGCTGGGCTGAAACCACGACAGTCCTTTTTGGCGCCCAACGTGGGGCACGAAGGGTTGAGATAACGACAGATCTGGCCAGAGCGTGTTGAAACAAATTTGTCATACGCATTTCTTATACTAGATAAATAGATGTTAGTCACAATGTTGATTCAGCTGTTTACATGGTGGCGTTTTGTAAGTTCTTATATGCTTTATGTATTGCCTGTAGTTGCGTATCTCATCTCTGGGAGAGTGATTGGGATTATCATTTTGCTGTACTGGGCAATGTCGACTTGTGAAATGATTACATCACTGGTCATGAGGTTAAGCTGTTATCTGTATGAGGCAGTGATATCATTTCCAGACTTTGGGCACCTTCTGTCGGATTTTATTGGTAATTACACCCAACCCATGGGGAAGTCAGGGGGCAATACTTCCCCCCATCCGTTCCCCTCCCTTTTCTCTTTCCAACTAATTACAACAGTTTTCGAGAATTTTGAATATCCTTGGGATGCGCAAGCCTGTGTGCTGTTAGTGCTATGCCTCCTGACTATGTTTCAGGTCTTGTCTAGGGCTACAAAGAGGCTCTTTAAGAGTACCACCCAGAGATCTGTCCCAAAGCTGGATATTCATGGGTGGCACGGCGTGTGGGAGGATGTGGGCAGGTATCTAGAGAACTTCTCACCTCCAGTGGCTTGGAAGTTCACTCCCGAACAACTGCAGAACCCTCATGAAGTGATAGAATTTTTGAAAGGAAAATGCTGTGGCTATCCCAGAGACACACAACTCACTACACTGTGCTGGGCCCTGGCCGGTATCTACCAAACCCTGCTTGATACTATGCAGCACCCCCAGGGGGAAAAGGGGGAAAAGATGGAAAACAAGACAACATGCACCGTGGCTGCCCCAACCCCGACAACATGCACCGTGGCTGCCCCAACCCCGACAACATGCACCGTGGCCGCCCCTACCACGACAACAGGTACCATGGCTGCCCCTACCCCGGTGACAGATACTGCCACTAAACCAGAGAACCAACCTGTGCCAGTATCAGTCGCCCCTGTACAGAAAAAGAAACACACAAAGAAATCAGTTCGCTCAGTGAGAGATGAAGATGAACCAGGGTCATCGCGAGAACAGGAGGAAGAGGCAGAACCTGAAATAATTACCCGATCTCTATCCCTGAGTGAGTTGCGTGACATGCGAAAAGATTTTAGCCGCCACCCAGGTGAGCACATTGTTACCTGGCTGCTCCGATGCTGGGATAATGGGGCTAGTAGTGTGGAATTAGAGGGTAAGGAAGCCAAGCAGTTGGGATCTCTGTCTAGAGAAGGGGGTATCGACAAGGCGATTGGGAGAAAAACACAAGTCCTCAGCCTCTGGAGGCGACTTCTGTTAGGTGTAAAGGAAAGATACCCTTTCAGGGATGAAGTTACATGTCACCAAGGCAAGTGGACCACCATGGAGAGAGGTATCCAGTACCTGAGGGAATTAGCCGTGCTGGAGGTGATTTATAATGATCCAGAAAATGCGCAGTCACCCACAGATCCAGATGAAGTCCAATGCACACAACCGATGTGGCGGAAGTTTCTACGAAGTGCACCACCAACCTATGCCAACTCATTGGCAGTAATGTCCTGGAAAGAAGGCTATGGACAAACGGTGGATGAATTGGCTGTCCAACTCCGGCAATATGAAGGAAGTCTCTCTTCCTCCCTACGGGCCTGTGTCTCAGCTGTAGAGGAATTGTCCCGAGAGTTCCAGCAATTCAAAGTAGATATGTCCTCCTCCTCACCTGTACAGGCCCGCATTGCAGTTATTGGGAGTAAGCGTTCCTCTGCCCAAGAGAGAGGAGAGAGAAAGTACACACGACGGGCTAACCTGTGGTTTTACCTGCGTGACCATGGAGAGGACATGAGGAAGTGGGATGGAAAACCTACCTCAGTCTTGGATTCACGGGTACGGGAGTTGCGAGAAAAAGCAACCAGAAAAGAAGATTCTTCTTGGAAAACTGCTGCTCCAGTTTCCCGTGAGCAGTCCCCCGGGCGCAGTAGATGGGCCGATCTCATTTCTGATCCTCTTGAAGGGACTTCTGATTCACATGTGCAAAAAGTGGGTAACAGATATTCTAACCAGGATTAGAGGGGCCCTGCCTCCAGCCAGGTGGAGGAGAGGGACAACCGAGTCTACTGGACAGTGTGGATTCGATGGCCTGGCACGTCAGACCCACAGGAATATAAGGCTCTAGTAGACACTGGTGCACAATGTACCCTAATGCCATCAAGTTATAAAGGGGCAGAACCCATCTGTATCTCTGGTGTGACAGGGGGATCCCAAGAGCTAACCGTATTGGAAGCCGAAATGAGTCTAACCGGGAATGAGTGGCATAAACACCCCATTGCAACTGGCCCAGAGGCCCCGTGCATCCTTGGTATAGATTATCTCAGAAGGGGGTATTTCAAGGACCCAAAAGGGTACCGTTGGGCCTTTGGTATAGCTGCATTGGAGACGGAGGAGATTGAACAGCTGTCTACCCTGCCTGGTCTCTCCCAGGACCCTTCGGTTGTGGGGTTGCTGAAGGTTGAAGAACAACAGGTGCCAATTGCTACCACGACGGTGCACCGGCGGCAATATCGCACCAGCCGAGACTCCCTGATCCCCATCCATAAGCTGATTTGCCAATTGGAGAGCCAAGGAGTGATCAGCAAGACTCACTCACCCTTTAATAGTCCCATATGGCCCGTGCGGAAATCTAATGGGGATTGGAGACTAACAGTAGATTATCGTGGGCTGAATGAAGTCACGCCACCGCTGAGCGCTGCTGTGCCAGATACGTTAGAGCTTCAATATGAACTGGAATCAAAGACAGCTAAGTGGTATGCCACAATTGACATTGCTAATGCATTTTTCTCCATTCCTTTGGCAGTGGAGTGCAGGCCACAGTTTGCTTTCACTTGGAGGGGTGTCCAGTACACCTGGAATCGACTGCCCCAGGGGTGGAAACACAGCCCCACTATTTGCCATGGACTGATCCAGACTGCACTAGAAAAAGGTGAAGCTCCAGAGCACCTGCAATACATTGATGACATCATCATATGGGGCAGCACGGCAGAAGAAGTTTTTGAGAAAGGGAAGAAAATAATCCAAATCCTTTTGAAGGCTGGCTTTGCCATAAAAGAAAGTAAGGTCAAGGGACCTGCGCAGGAAATCCAGTTCTTAGGAGTAAAATGGCAAGACGGGCGTCGTCAGATCCCTGCGGACGTGATCAACAAAATAGCAGCTATGTCCTCACCGACTAATAAAAAGGAAACACAGGCTTTCTTAGGTGTTGTGGGCTTTTGGAGAATGCATATTCCAAATTACAGTCAAATTGTAAGTCCTCTCTACCAAGTTACCCGGAAGAAGAACGATTTTAAATGGGGGCCTGAGCAACGACAAGCCTTTGAACAAATTAAGCGGGAGATTGTTCATGCAGTAGCTCTTGGGCCAGTCCGGACAGGACCAGATGTTAAAAATGTGCTCTACACTGCAGCTGGGGAGAATGGCCCTACCTGGAGCCTTTGGCAGAAAGCACCTGGAGAGACCCGAGGCCGACCCCTGGGGTTTTGGAGTCGGGGATATCGAGGATCTGAGGCTCGCTATACTCCAACTGAAAAAGAGATATTGGCAGCATATGAAGGAGTTCGAGCCGCTTCAGAAGTGGTTGGTACTGAAACACAGCTCTTCTTAGCACCCCGACTGCCAGTGCTGGGCTGGATGTTCAAAGGGAAAGTTTCCTCTACACATCACGCGACTGATGCCACGTGGAGTAAGTGGATTGCACTGATCACACAACGGGCTCGCATAGGAAACCCCAGTCGCCCAGGAATTTTAGAAGTGATCACGGACTGGCCAGAAGACAAAGACTTTGGAATGTTGCCAGAGGAGGAGGTGACACGGGCTGAAGAGGCCCCGCTGTATAATAAACTGCCAGAAAATGAGAAGCAATATGCCCTGTTCACTGATGGGTCCTGTCGCATCGTGGGAAAACATCGGAGGTGGAAGGCTGCTGTATGGAGTCCTACACGACTAGTTGCAGAAACTGCTGAAGGAGAAGGTGAATCGAGTCAGTTTGCGGAGGTGAAAGCCATCCAGCTAGCATTAGATATTGCTGAAAGAGAGAAGTGGCCAGTGCTCTATCTCTATACTGACTCATGGATGGTGGCAAATGCCCTATGGGGGTGGCTACAGCAATGGAAGAAGGGCAACTGGCAACGCAGAGGTAAACCCATTTGGGCTGCCGCACTGTGGCAAGATATCGCTGTTCGGATAGAGAAGCTAGTGGTAAAAGTACGTCATGTAGATGCTCATGTACCCAAGAGTCGGGCCACTGAAGAACATCAAAACAATCAGCAGGCAGATCAGGCCGCCAAGATTGAAGTGTCTCAGGTGGACCTGGACTGGCAACGTAGGGGTGAGCTATTTATGGCTCGGTGGGCCCACGATACCTCAGGCCATCAGGGGAGAGATGCAACATATAGATGGGCTCGAGATCGAGGGGTGGACTTGACCATGGACACTATCGCACAGGTCATCCACGAATGTGAAACATGTGCCGCAATTAAGCAAGCCAAGCGGCAAAAACCCCTGTCGCATGGGGGGCGATGGCTGAAATATAAACAGTGGGAGGCCTGGCAGATTGACTATATCACACTCCCACGAACACGCCAAGGCAAGTGCCATGTGCTTACAATGGTGGAAGCAACCACTGGATGGCTGGAAACATACTCTGTGTCCCATGCCACTGCCCAGAACACTATTCTGGGCCTTGAAGAGAAAATTTTATGGCAACACGGCACCCCAGAAAGAATCGAGTCGGACAACGGGACTCACTTCCGAAACAACCTCGTAGATACCTGGGCCAAAGAACACGGCATTGAGTGGGTATATCACATCCCTTATCACGCACCGGCCTCCGGAAAAATCGAACGATACAACGGACTGCTGAAAACTACATTGAGAGCGATGGGGGGTGGGACTTTCAAACATTGGGATACACATTTAACAAAAGCCACCTGGTTAGTTAATACTAGAGGATCCGCCAATCGGGCTGGCCCCGCCCAACCAAGACTTCCACATACTGTAGAAGGGGATAAAGTCCCTGTAGTGCGCATGAGGAGTATGTTAGGAAAGACAGTCTGGGTTAGTCCTCCCTCAAGCAGAGGCAAACCCATTCAAGGGGTTGTTTTTTGCTCAGGGACCTGGGTACACCTGGTGGGTGATGCAGAAGGATGGGGAAGTTCGATGTGTACCTCAGGGAGATTTGATTTTGGGAGAGAATAGCCAGTGAATTGGGCTGTATGATACCTAACTGCTAAATACCCTGCCAATGCATGTCATTGTATCTATAGTGTCTATATGCCATATCAAGGGTATTACTGTAAGAATTACCCAAATGACTGCGGGATGGACTTTGAAACTAAGCCAAGTACAACAGCGACAGAACTTGAACTGACACCCAGCAATTTCCTCAAGATCAACATCCTCGACCTGCAGAACAAGGGCGTGAGTTGCACCAAATGTACTAGCCACAAGTTCCAGAGGCAGCATACAACGACCCACCATCTCACACCATCTCTCTTATCCTGAAGAACTGTTACAACAGATGGAGCCCCAAAGTCATGGACTAAATAAAATCAATGGACACATTAGAGGAATAGCCCATACGCTAAAGGAATACCATTCGCGTGTGTGTGTGTGTGCGGGGGGACGACGGGGACGGACGCAAGTCCATATACTTATATATATAAGACAAGGAAGTGGTAGTGGTCGATTGGAAAATGTAAGATCTGGGCATGATGTAGATGGTATAGAATAAGGGGTGGATAATGTCCTGGGTTCAGCTGGGATAGAGTTAATTTTTACAGGAACCTGGGAGGTGGGGGGCATAGCCGGGGCAGCTGACCTGAACTGGCCAAGGAGCTATTCCATACCATGTGACATCATGCTCAGTATATAAAGGGGGAGCGGGCCGGGGGGTGGGCTCTTCTTTTCGGTGGGGGAAGTGGCAGAGCGTCGGGTCCCGGGTGGTGAGCAGTTGCACTGTGCATCACTCTTTTTGTATACTTTTTCATTAGTACCGTTGTTGTTGTTGCAATTTCTTTGTGTTGTTCCAGTAAACTGCCTTTATCTCAACCCTCGAGGTTCCAGGTTTGTTTTTTTTCTCTCCTCCGTCTCCCCCCCATCCCACCGGAGGGGGGCGGGAGGAGTGAGCGAGCGGCCGCGTGGTCCTTTGTTACCGGCTGGGCTGAAACCACGACACCAGCATCAAACAGTCATCATTAAAATAAGAAATTTTAACATGGGCATTCCAAAATCATTTTGCATTTTGAAAGTCACATCTTACTTCCACTGGACCTTAAGGAATACCTTTGAGAAGTGAGAAAAAGAAATGCCATATAGATTTTATACTACTCATCCATCCACCTGCACTTTTGTTTTATATCACAAAATTTAGAGAAAAGAAATTCCCGCACCAAAGTTTGGCACAACAGACGTTTCTCTTGTAGTGTGATTTGATTATTCTATTTGAGTAATGGTTCTTGAAAACAGAATATTGTGTACTACTGAGGGCCAAATCTTTAGATGGCATAACCTGACATAACTCCATTGATTCAGTAATATGTATCAAACTCTCTGAGAAAAAGATGTAACATTTTATGCTTGGAATGTACCACTCACATTGTGGGTGTTATTGTAATTCAACTAGATAAAAACTGCTAATAGCTGAAAACTGAGTCTTTCCAGGAAAACATAAAACCAGCTTCTAGGTAAAGAAGAGTCCAAATAGTAACTAATTGGAAAAATTAAACATCTTATAGACTACTATGACAACAATTTCTAGCAAGTTCAGCACTGATATTTTCCTATGACATTTTTTCACTCCATAATAGTGTTCATTGGTAACAGAACACCATAAATCCTTTTTCATTAACATGTAGAGTTTGATGTTAAGCCATGTTTTCTGAGGTCAGCTATCTGTTAGCGTAGGTATTTCCATATGATGGAAGACACTCAGGAATCATGCACTGGACCACCAAAAAGAGGAGGATGTGGAGTAGGACTACAACAATGGGAACTTTATTAACAATACATACAATGCAGCAAGAATAGATTTTGACTTTCACAAAGCTAAAAAAAGGCAAAAAAAAAGGAGAAAAGATGAATACAAAATGTCAGCATTACAAGAAGACAATCCAGAAGCCCAAATCTGTTAAGAAAACTAAATAATTGCTCATCTAATTCAAAACTGAGCAAGCTGTAAATTGATCTTGCAATAGGAAACTGATCAAGTGGTTAAAAAAGGCAGGAGGGGGAAATGTTTCACAATTACAACTGGATGCTTTCTCATTTTTCCATTTGCAGAAAAACAGGAGAATTTGAAACTGAACCCACAGGAATAAAAACTACCATTTGCTCTCTAAGCATATTCAGTTCTGACTGCCTACTCTTATTAACCAGCTTGTCACCAGAAAATGTTTCTTATTAAATTGTCCAAGTAATAAATTATTATTATAATAATGTTTCTTTGTTTCTCTTCATATAAAATTAATGTATCCAGACTGGCATTGTATTTTCTATACTTTGCACTTTAAATGTAAATATTATCAGTTATTTTCATTACAAACCTGTTGTACTGATGTTTCTGTTGTTAATTCAATTTTCCTGCCACCAGCTTTGCTCTTTTTCAGCAAACATCCAACACCTTCTTCATGAACCCAGATAATTACACTCTGCCAGACAAAACAATTTCTGCTACCAGACTGTGGTCAAGTTGGAGTTAATGTAAGTTTCACACAGGAAAGTCAAATAGAGAGGCAATAGGAGAGCATTTGATAGCAACAGAATTCAGTTTACTACTACAATTTCAGAACACAGGGTGGGAAATGGTGTCTATCTTGCTAGACCTAGCAATGTTTATTGTAGAAGTACTTTGAGATTAGTCATATTAATGATCTGTAACACATTTTCAACTCACTAAAAGGAAGGCTGGCAAAGTATGAAAAGAGAATAGAGACAAGGGAAAGTCTCACCCCAAGCTAGAACAGAGCTGAAGGAACTAAAGGAAAAAAATGAATCAAATTTAGCAGTGAAGCTGGGTGGTATCAAAACTGAGACAAGACTATAAATGTGTTTGTTGTGGCTTCACACGTTACTCTGAGATACTAATGCTGACAAATTTGAAAGAGTACTTCAGTGGCTATTTCAAAACAATATTCATATTCATTTTATTACTCTTCTGTTTACATTGGAAACTCAGTTACACCTTTTAATGGCTACTGACCCGCATACTTCCATGGTACTTCCATACTAGATGAAATGTTTTAAGGATTAAGAGAGGGAACACTAACAGAATAGCAATTTCAGGAAGCATTAGATGCTCTAAAAGACAATGTGATTCTCAAGGGAAAGGAGGAGGAGGGAAACATGAAGAACATTTTGTTGCAATTTCAGGAACAGCATTCTCCTTGGAAAACAGCCACTTTGATATGCTTAGAGAGAATCCTTTCTGTGATCTGTCCAGAAGTACCTGTTCTCTTTCCTGGTAACTTCTTTAAATACTGTTCCTGCTTAATAAATTTATAGCACCCAAACAACCTTACCTTTCCCTTGGACAACATCTATACAATAAAAAGTCTGTATGATAACAGGAATGGAAATGCATGAAAATTTTTTTTTCTCTTAGTTCGTTTTTTAAAAAAATTCAATCTTTTCCATCTTTCCTAACTCCCATCATATAACTATAGAGTAAGATAAAGAATGTTTAAACATCTTAACAAATCACTTTCAGATCTGTTTTCTGAACATTCAAGCTCAGGAGGGTTTGGGTTTGGGTTGGTTCCAATATTCCTGAAATTATTTACAACATTGACATAACCACGTAACTGCAAACAAGGCTAGAAAATTGTGTTTTAAAAAGACATGGCAATAGTTAACAAAACATTCCCAAAAGCTTATTATCATACATTATTTCTCATGATTTGAAAATGTATAATATCAGGAAAAGATACTAAAAAAATGGTTAGATGCACAGATATTGGGCTATTTTATTCTTCTTTGGGAAAGGACATATTACAAGTAGTTCTTTACAGAAATCCCAAACCAGAGAATTCTTTATCTGATCCTGATAAAAAGCAGGAATAATAATTAAGAGCTTCAGAAAATCTCATTATATTAGTAACAAAGAACAATAGGGGAAAAAATCACAACATCCTTTACATCAGAAATGTATACTGTTTTAGTAAGTTTGATTTTACGGAATATTCAAAAACTTTTTCAGATCACTTGCACAAAAAATAACCTTTTTAAACCAGTAGATTTCTCAAAGAATAACTTAAGTACTTTTAATTCCTGACGAATTAGTAAGTTTATAAATTATCAATACTCACTCTCTCATATCTTATTATTTTCAGAAGACTGTAGTATATTTTTCTGATTCCTCTAAAATACTGAGCAGCAGAATCTCAATTTAATACTGGGGTGTCTATGCCCATTTCATATTTTGCAATGTTTGACTTCTACTTTGTACAGTGCTGTACAGAACTGAGGCCAGACAAAAGTTCCTAACCCAAGGAACTCAAAATGCTTTACTAAAGTAGGGAAGTAAAACACCATCATTCACATTCCATGGAAGGGAAGTCACTGTCAGAGATTCAAAATCAATAGCCTGAGGTCACAAGTCAAGTCACTTGCACAATCCTTTTTTAAAATTACAACCAAATCCCCCATTATGTTCATTTGAATGAGGAAACATGCTTAGCACATTTTAGGGGCAATATTAAAATATTAAATGCATATTTAATGAAATGAAAAGTGGCTATAGGTCTTGAAAGTACTGAATAAATTCTACTTCCAGGACTGTCACACTAAGAGACGATCTGGACCAATGCTTTTTTTGGAAGCATGTCTAGGAAGACACACTTTTGTACCCATGCTCTGATGATTATATGCTGCAGAACAAGCAGTTCACTATTTAACAATCTGCCTCCTGTAACAATTCTGCTCAAATTTTCAAGAGTTCCCAGCACAAGCTCTCTGTCATTGACTTAAGTGGGTGCAGAGGACTCACAGACTTCATGAAAACAGAACAGTTCCTTCTGCTGCCTTTGCCTTTCAGATCTTCCAGCACTGCATATTTCTTCGGTACCACCTTTACAAGTTCTAAAGGGCATCTGTTGATTTTGCACTGGAGTTAAAAAGAAAAAAAGACTTGTAAATGAAGATGGCAACTTTGAGCCACTACATCTGTCTCTGAAAAAAACCAACATATATCCTACTCTTCTCTGTGAAAGCTTAGTCTGTATTAAGGTAGCAGCCAGGAAACCAGTCATTTTTCATGTATTGCAACAGATCTTAACACCATTTTTACATACTGTTGATTTGTTATGTTTGGCCATTTGTTTGTGGGTGAAATACTGTAAGCATATTTCATTTTCTTTTGACTTTGCTTAAAAAGCTTACCAAAATCTTCTCTTTTTTTCCCTTATAAATACTCTATGTTCTTTTCATCCTGTTGGAAAAATGCTACATAATGATAATCCAAGACACTAACATTACCCTCAGTGAAGTATCATCTGCGGGTTTCCTTAAGATCTGAAGCACTGAATGGATGATTCTAAGTACTTCTTTCACTCTACAGACTTTATTTTTCCTCTTTTACAATTAAATGGAAAGCATGGTTTCACATACTTTAACTCTATGTTCCTCTATTTAAAATCCTCTAAACACCACCAATAATTTTGAACCAGTTAATACCTTTAAACAGCAGATCAAGATTGCTCAAAAAAAAAAAAATACTCATTAGACAAGAACAATATAAAATCTACTTTCCACTTCAGATTCAGCTAGAAGACCTGCTATACTAATACCCTGGAAGCAATACAGTGTATAAATCCTTTAACAGCAGCTGCTTTGAACACAGTAGCTGATCTGAAATGCCCAGTGATTTAAATCCAAGTCGTACACAAAGTAATCCTCACACAACTGAATCCTATTTAACTTCTCAAAACATCTAAATTCGAATGTAAGAAAAGCAAGCGTTTCTAAAACCCCACTTTTAAATACACATTTAACCTTAATCTCTTTTTCTGATTCTTTCTTGAAGTATACCACCTGTACATCTATCTCAATTATATGTTCATTTATATACATATATTTAAATGTATAATGTATGCAGCTTACTAAGAGCA
Source organism: Haliaeetus albicilla (assembly GCF_947461875.1). Lineage (NCBI taxonomy): Eukaryota > Metazoa > Chordata > Aves > Accipitriformes > Accipitridae > Haliaeetus > Haliaeetus albicilla. The sequence continues at coordinate 29,098,860 of NC_091488.1, forward strand.
GATTCTAATGAGAATTTTCCTCAGTTCTAAGACTACAACTATCAATGCCTGGTCACAGTTTGGACAGCAATATAGTGTATCTATGCTCTATGCTTTTTTGAGCTGGTAAGAAGGAAATATTTATTTGGTATTGTTTTTTCCTTTCCCAATACAAGAAAATTGCCAAAAAAAAAAGCAAACAAAACCAAGTAAATCCTATTCCTCACCAGGCCCAAACCAAGGTATTTCAAAATTTGTAATGAGAAAAAAATGGATAGCCATACAAGAACAAATAATTTATGCTATGATTTATACCAATGTTATATCAAAACTTAGGCCTACTGTTATGGTACTCATCTGCAAACAAGTGCTGGGTTGGTGCAGCAAATCTGTGTGTGAAAGACAAAAGTCCTGATTCAGATTACTTCTCTCTGGACTGACATGAGGAGAAATTTAATCTCTGTATTAATCCATCACCACTCCAAATCTAAGATGGTACAACTCCACTAATGCATTCCTTGAGCTGAGCATCAAGAGTGCAGCTCAAGAAGCTTACTTTTAGTTACTGGCTTTCTGCCAGTGGCTATTTTTTTTCCCATCAGCCTAAAGCCATGACTGGGTGAGATGTCCACACCCTCTAGCTTACCTCACATCATGTCAGGAGAGGACCCAGTAAAGCTGTCAACTCTAAATCAGAGAATTTATTAATTTTATAATTTCTGGCACTCAGAGGCTTTGACTCTTATCCCTGAAGCCCACAACCATGAGGATTCAAAAAACTGTATTTCTCCAGCTTCTTAATTCTCTCCCCTTTGCTTGAAGCTACTACCTATGGCAGAGAGGACCATTTCCGTGCGCCAGCCATTCCAGTTCAAAGCCTAGTGTCTTTACTGAGCCACACAAAAAAGCAGCAAAAGTAAAGGCAAATGTCCACTTCTGTCAGCTTTGCTACAGCTTTACTACACAGAAGGTAACTTCCACAAAAAACAAGGATGAAAGGTTTGAAATAGCAGCTTCTAAGAGGCTGCAGCAAAATTTACCAGCAACTATCCGTCAGAGATCTCCATGCCTCTGGAAGCTAACATCTATGCTCAGCATCTCCGTATTTTTACAGAGCACTTACAAATAAAAAAAAAAGAAAAAAATGGAAAAAGTTTAGAAGAGGTGCAGTACTTGGTCTAACAGTAACAGACTAAACTCATTTTAACTTTCCATCTCCTCAGCTACTTTTCAGTCTGTTCAGTGGTACTCTTTCTCATAAGTGGAAATAAAAGCAGTAATTCATCCACTGTCTGGTTTTCAGAGACTGCAACGCTTAAGTTTATTTGAAAGGTTTGTTGATATTGATAACTTTGCAGTATGATGACACACTGCTGTTGTATCATTTTTATTGGTATCATAGTGATGTCTATTCAAGCCCTAAGAAAATCTGTCCTGCACCTTGTAATTTTATTTCTATGGAACAACACTTTAAATAAAATCAATAAATAATGTGACCTGAAGATACAGTGAGCTGCTCACACTGCCTATGAATTGCTAGTACAAGTCTCCCCTAGGCTCATAAACTTCCTGTCACCTGTCTGGTAGGCTTCAACACAAATTTGAATGATTCAACTGGACACATTGGGACAAGTGAACCTAAAAGGAAAGAGCAAAAATCAGCCCTCTGACATGATAGGAATTTTGAATTTTTTCAACTATAGGAGCCATCGAAACAGCCAAAATGAAAGTGACATTCAGAACCAAAGCATAGTGTATTTCTACATGTGATTTTAAAATGTTTCAGAAGATATCTTCCTTCCCTTCTGACAGCTCCTATTTTTAATTCAGTCACTCCATTATCATGAGACAGAAACTTTGTTCCCCTTTCTTCTGTATGCCAGACTATTAAACTATCCCATGGCATGCAGGGGGACATGGTTTGGCATAAGCATGCTCATTGGGGCAAAACCTCTCAGGAAGACAGAAGGGAAGAGCTGGATTTCAGCTTATACAAGTAGGAAAATATTCCTATATTCCAATGACTACATTGACCCACACAATCCTGTGTAATTTTTTGCCTCTTAAAATTGTACACAGGATACAACATAAATAACTGTGCTAACACAACTGCTAACATGAATTTAGTTAAGCTTTGCAAAGGTAGCTTGGAACAATACGGCTTATACATCTTCCTGCATTGGATATAGCAGTGTAAATTTGTTAAATGACTGTGTATGTGTATCCCAACTAGGCAGGATACAGATGTGCAGACATGCAGACCCCTTAAACTATACCAGTTACGGATAAAGTGGTAATGTTTGTGGGTAGAGAAAGCCTTAGGCTTAGGGCCACAAAAAACATTTTGGATACTATAGCTGTCTGTTAGGGTGATGTTTCTACACTGATAATGGCTCCAGTGTACCTGATGCTATACGAGTAACAACCATATTACAAGAGAAAGTTGTTTTATGGATTGGCATAAGTAATATTGTCATAACACTTTTTTTTATCTTGGTGTTAGCTTTAGCAGCTAAATAGTGGCCTCTTTTCCTAATACAGCCTAGGTATTACAAAAACATATGGACCAACTATTTTAAAGCAATACATACAAAATTAAAAAAACATTTATTTGAAAAAATTACCAAGAATCAGGGTAGCATGACTTTTGCTGCTTCTTGCTCTCTGTTTTGTTGCCTTTCATTGGCGACGAAGTAAACTGCATTTGAAATTTAGGGGGGGTGGGGGGAGGGAGAGAAAACCAAAACAACTCCTCACCAAAATGGCTACTGGATGAGGATTCACATTCTCTCACTTGTCCTTAGTGCCGTGCTTACACTTGGACAAGAACACCACTAAATACAATACATTTTCAGTCATGTATATCGCATAGCTATGAGAAAGTAGTAAAAGTAGAGAGAGAGGAATGACGGGTTATTAACTAAGTTTAGAACCTTCTAATTAATATAGTGATGTCTCAGCACCATCACTGAGCTGATCAATATCACAATCAATATTCTCATTTGCAACTTTATGGGTACTTAAGGGGAACAAGGCATCACAACTTTAAAAAAAAATAACTTCTGTATATAAATCACACTTAGCACTGAAGGCAAATAATAAATGTTCAGCTGACCAACTTTTCTAATGTTTACCTAAAGGAAACTAGCTTCCATCTGTTAAAGTAAATCAACATCAGAAACAAAACTTATCTTCCAGTCCTGTTGAATAAACAAAAAGAAAAGGAAGCTTGCAATTTCAAGAGCTGTATTTTCCTAACCAGAATAACTGTTTTCTCCAATTTTTATTTGAAGCTCCCTCAAATTCTTAATTCATACATCCAAGGAAAAAACAATGAGTTTTCTTTTCAGATGACCATTTAGCAAACTCCACAGACTGACAAGTAAAACACTGAAGCAGTATCTGAACATTAATCCCCACATGCCAATGAGCCAACAGATGCCAAAGCAGCAGTAGTAGATACCAAAGTAGTGACACATTCCTCTTTCTCTCAGAAGACTGCCAGTTATTTCATTAACAGTCATTACCATCATTCCCACCATCTTATATTTCTATATGCAAAACTGTTTCACTTTTCTAGAAAAACAAGTGAAGAAAATGCTAACAAACTTTGCTAAAATGATCTTGTATTTTGATCTTTTTGTATCCATACAGAAACTATTTTTGATGTGAGTCTGCTTTACAAACAACAGAAAAAGTTCTGTAGTAAAATTGGTCATTTGTGTGCTTTAATATTATTATGACATGCACTTGGGAAAGGAACAGTTAGAACTTAACCTTCTGCCTGTGGAAATCCAGCTTCCTACCACTTGAAAGAAAACACAGTCTTCAGCTATTTTAGTACAAGGTATATGTTGCACAACTCTGATTCAAGTGCAGGGACAGTGGCATTGTTGTATGCTGGTCAATTTACTACAATACTCCATTGCTCTCCTCCTTGACCCATAGATATCTAGACTCATAAAAAAAGAAACTACATTTGAAAGAAGCAAGCCGTTCCTTGAAAGGTCAAGAATGTGTTACATAGAGCACAGATCATAAAGCAACACAACATCCCGCTTGTTCTTTCAACTGTACTCAAAACCATTCATTTGCTTTCTTGTTATAAAGAAAATATTGCAGACATATCTGAACAATTTTTATGGCATACAATATTTGCCATACTAGTGTGACATAGGAAGAGGATATGCAGTTATCTTCTCTATATATCTATATGGACATTTGATTTACTTTATCATGAAATAATGATAAAATGTGCAACCTCTGTTAAACTTCTGACAAGTTCCTAGCTTGTTTTTAAGCATATTTATATAGAAATACACACGTATATAAAAATTAGGCACTTTACATCAACCTAGAATAGACTGATAAAACATAGATTGGTTAATACTTTTTGCTGAAAAATGAGTTGGCAATGATGCCAAATCCAAATATTTTCAGCTGAAAACAAACATTGGGAAGGGTTAGAATAGTTGATTTGATTTTGTTTCAACAAAAAAAATCATTTTATAGCAAGTACTGAAGCAATATTCAGGTGACAGCCTTCTCTAACTTGCATCTCCTCCCCATTCCCTTTTCTGCTCCTCACTTTAGGTGAGTCTTTTGGCTAGGATACTCACATGAGCTCTAGTCTTCCTATTCTTTGGCCTGTTTCATAATTATGGTGTAGAAGCCAATCTTTTAGTTGTCCAAAGACTGTCCTAAATGTTCAAGATAGCAGGCCTTCCCTTGAAGAAATTCCATTTTCTAAAAAATGTTTAAAAATACACAAGAGCAAAAACTGAAGGAACAGGTATGCAACCATGTAATTAGATGGTGGATGACAACAATCAGCCCTAGCACTTGATAGACTTTGTCAGAGTCATCTACCTCCCCTCATTAATGTAATTTTACACTCGTATTATAATGCTCAGAAGAAATTTGTAGATTTCTTCAAAAATCCTGAAAAGTATTGGCTTCAGACTGACCCAAATCAACTTGTCTTCAGGTGGGTTTCTGAACTGAGAAAAGATCAGTTATTATACCCCTAATGTAAAACCATGTGTTAGTCCCTAAGATAGAACTATCAAGTCGCACAACTCAACAGTCAAAAGCTTTAAGAGTACTAACAAGGAAATGTGAAGAAAACTTGATGCACAAGGTGGTCAAAGAGGGGTGAGAGGAATATAAAAAGACATGAAAACTTCTTCCTAAAATATACTGAGATGCACTGCATCCCTTTCAAGAAAATAAAAAGGTGTGAATGCATAATAAAAACAAATATTAATACTGACTAGAAGTTTCTGTTCTCCCTCATTTACAATTCAGGAATACTTACTGATAAAATGAACACCAGTTTAAAACTTGTAATCTGAGCTTCTTTTTTTTCCAGAAAGAATATATTGCTGAAGGATATTGTCATGGTTTAACCCCAGCCAGCAACTAAGCACCACGCAGCCGCTCACTCACTCCCCCCCCCCCCCCGCAGTGGGATGGGGGAGAAAATCGGGAAAAGAAGTAAAACTTGTGGGTTGAGATAAGAACGGTTTAACAGAACAGAAAAGAAGAAACTAATAATGACAATGATAACACTAATAAAATGACAACAGCAATAATAAAAGGATTGGAATGTACAAATGATGCGCAGGGCAATTGCTCACCACCCACCGACCGACCGACACCCAGCCAGTCCCCGAGCGGCGATTCCCCGCCCCCACTTCCCAGTTCCTATACTAGATGGGATGTCCCATGGTATGGAATACACCGTTGGCCAGTTTGGGTCAGGTGCCCTGGTTGTGTCCTGTGCCAACTTCTTGTGCCCTGGCTGGGCATGAGAAGCTGAAAAATCCTTGACTATAGTCTAAACACTACTGAGCAACAACTGAAAACATCAGTGTTATCAACATTCTTCACATACTGAACTCAAAACATAGCACCATACCAGCTACTAGGAAGACAGTTAACTCTATCCCAACTGAAACCAGGACAGATATTATTAAAAAAGGAGAATTTTGCACATTCAGAAACACCATATATTGAACAGCAACAATTAATGGCAACACATAATTCTAGAAGTCTTGCAAATTCAAATAGAGCTTAAAACATTAGATCCCAAATTCTGCTACTTGTTCACTGATTTATATTTCTAGTTCTAAGTAGGAATACAAGAGAAGAAAGGACAACAACCCTAAACCAAACATTATTAAATTTAATAATAATTTAATTTACATAAAGATTGTGGTAGGAAACTAAGTACTGCATATTATGAACTTTCTGGTTCTTCTCTGAAGATTCTAAAGACGGTTATATCCAGAGACAGATCATTAAACCAGACAGATCAAGGTATGAACCAGTATGACTCTGCAATAAGTTAAGAGATTAATCAATGCCTATCTCATTCCATATTTTATACTGGCTCTGCAAGTGCACAGCTAGACAAACATTCTATACACACAGATAACTGTAGCTTTGGATCATGGACACACAAGAGTAGCTCTTAATAGCTCTTTTAATAGCTTGTAAACAACAGGTATTATAAAGGGTGACAAGAAGAAAGTAGTCTACATAAGAAATATCACTGGATATTAATCATGAGGCATAGAATGAAAAAAATACTAAGAATGCTCTTCCAGCTCTGATGACTGAATGCCAAACTGCAGCTCTAATCAGTATAAGTTACATATATTTATGTTAAAAGTAGTATCATTGGTATGTTCTGACACACTTGACTTAATATACTGGAATGTTAACTTTTTTGTTTGTGTGTTTTCCTGGGTTTATTGGAACAGAATGCCAAGCTTCATCCTACTGAGAATCTTGGGCCTTGTTTCTCACTGAACAGAGAAGAAAATCAGTAGTCTGTCTTTTCTAATTGGCAAATCTTCTGTCATCTCCTGTGTGACAATAAAGAAGTTACCTCCTGCATACTCCCTCTGTATTGTAATCAGCTATCTTTTTGCTTCTAGCTGTTGCTGAGTTAGAACCATACAGTGATGGTTTTTTAGGTGTCATCATTTGGTAGCTAGATGAATGCAGCATGGAAATGAATGGGTTATTAAAATATACAAAGGTTGTGGTTTTCAGGCTTTACTGCTGAAGCCTAACAAAGTACATCACTCAACACGCAGTTTGTGCTTTCAAAATATTCTTTGCATTCTTCTCAACCAGCAAGTTACTTTCACATTAAATGAATGCTGAGATTTTGGTGCACAATTTGTCTGAACTTAAATAATTTGTTTCTTCCTACTACATATTCCCTCCTGTTCATGCCTTTCTGGCATTTTTCAAGAACCCTTTCTTCCATTGATTTGTCAATGTTGTTTTTAATGTTGCTTGTATAACACTACTCTTCTGCATTTGTTTGCAAAGCCAGGTAATTTTCCATACCAGCCTCAGTTCTATCATGTAAGCCCTTATTCAACAGAGACTACAACCATATGCTTTTAAACTAAAGAATACAGATAGTCTGCTTATCATGTGCTCAGACTCTTTGCTGACCTGGAGTCAGTGCTCAGAACACACAGTGAGATAAAGTAGTTAGAAGGGAGGTATCACTGCACTATCAACTGCAGAGTCAGTGTACTCTGAGGTCTTCTCTGTGCTGGAAAGTTGTCCCACTTTCACTAGGTTGGTGCAGTCAATATGGCATAAGCTGCATTGTTTGTTTATATCTCATACGTAGGAGTCTGATGGAAGTCTGCTCCACTCAGTACCCAATGAACACTGCGCTGAACATGAGCTTCTGCACAGCAAATGACTCTCCCTGTGTGGATGCAAACAGAATCATCTTTATATGGATAAAGTTTTTCCTGTAAAAGAACAAATTATTCTCGTACCTTTATACAGAGGTTCCCCCATGTTCCTATAAGCGGGTCATGCCAGTATAACGAGTATCGATTCATAAAAGACAATATCTCTTGTTCTGGCACCTCTTGACAAGTCCGACAAAGACATTGTGAAGGAACAATCAAAGTTGCACTCTTTCTTGCTTATGAAAATGCACATTTGCTGCTGCTTTTGAATTCAACTGCCTCATTGAGACTGTCCATTCATTAGCAAATCTAAATCACACTTGTTTTTGTCTTGAAAAACAGCTTTGGGATTTAATTTATACTTTACATTTTGCCACCTGCCAATTGCCCCCAAAATAGGTTTTGCTTTGGCCTTATTGAAAAATCTTTAAAGCCACTTATTATGTTATATATTACACTATTTATTAAACATCTGTCCTACATTTGCCTGAAAGACCAAGCAAATTACTTGAAGTTTTGTTCATTCAAAACTAATCTTCTAACTCAAAGTCTGTCAGTACAGTACATCCCCTGATAGTTTTGTTTGTATGCTATTTGGCAAAATCATCATAATACTTTTTGACGCCAAACAAAGGAAACATTTTGAATATCATGTCTTCAAGTGTCTAGCAAAACAAAAGCCATCCACTCCGTCTCTGTAGAGTATTACTAAATACTCATCTGTGGTATAGCTAAATGCCATCTATGTTAGACTGGACATATTTTTTGATAGCTTAGAATCAGCCTAGAGAACTAATGCTATTTATTTTTTATCTTCTTGACAGAATATCTTATTTGATTTTCCTGCACAGCATACAGTATCTAAATCTTGCCTTTGCAATAAAAACAAACTCTACTTATTCACCTTTCTCTGTAATATTACACAGATATTCAATTAAATATTTTCATCTTCACTCGGTCTGAGAATGTGTTCCCTTATGAATTAGAATATTTATTGCATTTTCAAACAAAATACAGAGGGTAGCATTTTATTTACTATTCCAGTATTCTATGTTTAACATGACAACAGTCAATCTTATGTACATCACTTTATCAGGTGTTTTAGCAACACTGAACAGCAGCAATATTTATTTACATTTTAGCTGCTTTGTTAGTTTCGTAAAATGTAGTAAAATCAACTAACTTTTAATTCAGTTTAGTACTTTAGGAAACTAATCCATAAGCTGCTGTTTCCTCAATTCAGCCCATTCCATTGGATGAATATCAGCACATTTACAGATTTCTGCAGAGGTGAAGGCAGGTGGTAACTGCTGCAGAGAAAGGGCAGAGAAAAAATTGGAGGCTGTTACCAAGATCTGCTTGTTTTTTAGTACTGAGTGCTTCTGCTGCCTGATTGCTATAGAGACTAGTCATCAGCCTAAGAAGGAGCTGTTATTAGCATCTGTGGGCAGGCATAAGCAGAAGGGAGAAAAGCATCTCTAGCTAAAATGAAGATTTCTGTTCCAAAGTGAGGAAGGATGAAAGGACTGGTGGTCGTAGCAACAAAACTGAGAAAAAAGGAAAATGAAAAACTGAGGGAAAAGAGTGAATTTGACAAAAGTGGGGCACATGGAGAGCCAGATGGCAAATCCTGACACTCCTTCAGGCTTAATGGGATGGGGGAATGTCATATTCTGTCTATTAGCATTTTCTAATGCAGTACATGCTCTCTGCCACACGAAGAGGCCTCACAGACGTGCAGGCTCTGATCAACACCATATCCTTATTTTCCCATGTTCTCAAAAGAACTGCTTCCTACGTAAGGCACTGATTAGTTAATATTTATGGCTTATTTTGGGAAAAAAAACCCAACAAAACAACATAAAAGTTCAAAATTCAGAATCAGTACAACTAAATTTGTAGTAATTAAAGGACTACATTTTCTAAAAAATCTTCACAACTACTGTTACTGTAAGCTGCCTGGTATTTGAACCATTTGTAATCATTGCTATTTTACACTGCCTATACATTATGAATTGTATAGGATCAATGGAACATAGTGATAACCTGATTCATGGCTGGGTCTCCTAGATGATACCATATGGCAGCCAAAACATTAAATATTAATTCATTATTTCTTTTAGTGAATTGTTGTTTTTTAACCCCAGCCAGCAACTAAGCCCCACACATTCGCTTGCCCACTCCCGTCTCAGTGGGATGGGGGAGAGAATTGGAAGAGTAAAAGTGAAAAAACTCGTAGGCTGAGATAAAGACAGTTTAATAGGTAAAGCAAAAGCTGCACATGCAAGCAAAGCAAACCAAGGAATTCATTCACCACTTCCCATGGGCAGGCAGCTGTTCAGCCATCTCCAGGAAAGCAGGGCTCCATCACATGTAATGGTTACTTGGAAAGACAAATGCCATGACTCCGAATGTCTCCCCCTTCCTTCTTCTTCCCCCAGCTTGTTATTGCTGAGCATGACGTCATATGGTCTGGAATATCCCTTGGGTCAGTTGGGGTCAGCTGTCCCAGCTGTGTCCCCTCCCAACTTCTTGTGCCCCCCCAGCCCACTCGCTGGTGGGGTGGGGTGAGAAGCAGAAAAGGCCTTGGCTCTGTGTAAGCACTGCTCAGCAGTAAATAAAGCATCCCTGTGTTATCAACACTGTTTTCAGCACAAATCCAAAACATAGCACCATACAAGCTACTATGAAGAAAATGAACTCTATCCCAGTGAAAACCAGCACATGAATAAAAAAAAGAAAAAAAACGAAACCAGTCCCAATTGCTTATTAAATCTTCTGACTTTCTGACATATAATTCATAGTCACTTTTCCTATGTTCCTGTGTTGCATATACAGTTGTAGGTGCTCCATTGGTACACACGAAACACAAACACTTGGGAAATAATAAATAAATACATACTCCTGCAAAATCCCAAAGACAGCAGTACATAAAAGTATGGTTGCTGTAAGTCAAAGCCCAAATGTTCATAGATTTTCATACAGTAATACAAAGGGTGGGAGTGGGAGGGGCGGGTGCATTTTTTCCTATTCCTGTAGCTTTCATCTGAAATCAAATGCATGAGGTTTTGAGAACGACCTTTTTTGCATGTGTTTTTACTCTTCCTGACACCCTAGGAGAATTTCCATGCCACAGAAAATAATAGGATTTCTGTGGTTACCAAAATCTGTGCCATTGCCTGTAACATGAGGCATTCAGGTAAAGAAAACAGAATACAAATCTGGTTATGCTTCATTGCTTTCTGGTACAATCTAGAATAAGTTGTTCTGCAAACCATTTTGTATTTTGAGATTTCTGTTGATTTAAATTTAGAACATCACAGTGCTTTTATGATTTGAAGTTTTGTACCTTGTATGTAGCATTTTCCAAGATGTTCACCCTAAAGACTTTTCTTTTATGTTTTCGATTCAGCAGTGGTCAGGAACATCCATCAGGCCAGGAATTCACATACATGTCATTCTGTAAAGGGATAAAGAAAAAGATTTTTTAACCACCTCTCAAAGAGTCACTACAAAATGAAATCAGAAACATGCATGTTTGTACTGAATATACAGATAATATTAACAGAAAACGATACATGTGCATGTTTGCAGTCTGTTTTTGACTAAGAATAGCTCTGAATGAGAGATTACTTCCACTCATATTTCTCTTAAATGGTAGAACCAGGCCCTAATAGGAACGATGTCTAATACATTACAGGAAATATTATCCAGGAATAGTGTTTTTCTATTACCTGAACTAAGCCCAGTAGTTTCATACTTTTTATTTACAGCATTTCAGGAACATTTTCATTTTTAATTTGTATTTCATGTCATTTAGATTTAACTGCATTTTCAAATAATACTTTATCTTCTGACAAATTAACCAGTAAATCTTCAGCTGGTAATGGGATTTTAATTTTACACAAATATTTTGTAAAGTGTACTCTTTTCTAGTCATAATAGTAACTGTCCCATTTATCTACAGGATTTTTTTCCCTTATAAGGTGTAAAGAGGACAGCGTTGTTACGTAAAATATTTTTTCCTGAAATATTTGGTCTAGTTCTAAAAGCTTTTCTTTGGTCTAATTCTAAAAACCTAATGGTAACAGTATGTCTGATTCCATTCAACTCAAGTTTGGAAATCATTAGAAAATTCAATTCACTTTGAACTGCCCTGTAATAAGAAACAATTCAATTTGCTCAATTTTATATTGTTTCCTTTCTTAATGTTGACAAATTTCAAATGACTTGGGTTTTGTCCTTCTTAGACAACATGCTGCTTTATAAGTTTACTCTCACTGATATTAGAGAATTTCAAGATTTCCAGGGGCATCAATAAGTATGAATGACACCTAGGCACAGGTAATGAGTTCTGTATTCATAGCAACTAAGGTCATTATAGGATACATATAGAGTAAAAGTAAAATCAGATACAATGTATGACATTCTAGACTTTTATTTATATACACACACACACACACACACATATATATATACACACATATACACACACTCATATTTTTTTGCTTGCCTTATAGTAACCATCAGAAGTAAGGCTGTCAGATGTACTTCAAATTTTGTACTTAAAACAATTTGAAATATTAATACCTGAGGCTTCTTCAACAGAGACTCAGCCCCACCTTTTACATCCAATAGTATGTGATTTGTGCAATGCACCAAGTTTTCTATTTAACGGTAGCTGAAGTTCTGGAATATGTGAAAAATAATGATACTCTAGAGCTTATTACTTGCATTTTCAAATTTTTATAAAGCAGCAATCTTAGATTTTTCCAATACATACATCATACACGTGGCATATACATCATTATGCACCATATATTTCAACATTTTTTTTTTTTCCCCCAAGATAGAGGTGTCTATCATGTCACCCATGTATTACAGGCCAGAGAATCTTACTCAGAAAATTTTATGAAAACAGACTTCCTGCCTGAGCTCACGCAAATATTTTTTAAAGTTGTCCATGGTGGAAATGTTAAGAGTACTTAATGTTTACATTTCTATGGATTAATGACTTATTCACAGTATATAATTTATACATCAACAGACCTTTAAAAATGAATGAAGAGTGTATTTCAGAAGAGGAGCTACGTAAGCCAGCAGATCAAAAGAAAACCTCCTCAACTAGATAGTAAAAAGTACTGCAAACACATGAAAAGAATTTGGGCGTTTTTTCTTTCTAGGTGTCTGGGAATTACCAGTCAGGATTCACGGCTCCTTCCCTAAGTCATGGATTTCAAAGTTGGAGCAGGGCTGAAGGCTGGCCAGGCCAAAGGGGAGTTCTGTGTTCTGATTTGAGAACATGGAGGAGTGTTTCTCATGCTCCTGGATAAGTGCTCTTACTATAATGTACCACTTGGTCTGTTGCTCTTTTTCTAGCACAGTAAGTATTTATTATTCCATGCAAAAAGACTCTAAGATTCTATTTTTTGCATTTAGATACTCAGAAACCAGATACACTATTTTAGTCCTTTTCTCCATTCCCTTTACCGATTTTGTTTGAAAACTGCAAAGTGATGACAGATCTGATGTGTTACTAGGTAAACTGTTCTAATAATTTATTTCCTAAAGTGTTAAGAATTCGAGCTTTCTCTGTAGCTTGAGTTTGCTTTGCTTCCATACGCTGGCTTTGCTTTTGGGAAGGGCATACTGTCATGGCCTAACCCCAGTTAGTAACTAAGCACCACGGAGCCGCTCACTCACTACCCCTACCCAGTGGGATGGGGGAGAGAATCACAAAAAAACCCCTGTAAAACTCATGGGCTGAGATAAGAACAGTTTAATAGAACAGAAAGGAAGAAACTAATAATGATAATAATGACAATAATAAAATGACATTCGTAATAAAAGGATTGGAATATACAAAACAAGTGACTCACAATGCAATTGCTCACCACTCGCTGACCAATGCCCAATTAGTTACTGAGCAGTGTTTCCCCCAAGCCAACTCCCCCCAGTTTATATACTAGACATGACATCACGTGGTATGGAATATTCCTTTGGCCAGTTTGGGTCAGCTGTCCTGGCTGTGTCCCCTCCCAACTTCTTGTGCCACTCCAGCCTTCTTGCTGACTGGATATCAGAGGCTGCAAAAGCCTTGACTGAGTCTAAACACTACTGAGCAACAACTCAAAACATCAGTGTGTTATCAACATTCTTCTCATCCTGAACCCAAAATATAACACTATACCAGGTACTAGAAAGAAAATTAACTCTCTCCCAGCTGAAACCAGGACACATACCAACTAGAATTTCTTCTTGTAGGACATGATAATGCAACCTTTGTTTTAGAAACGAAAGGTAAGAAATCTGAACTTACATTAACACAAAGAAATGAAATTTTTTAGTTAGTTTGACATGAAATCTGCATCTGCTAAATACAGTACTCCCACATCAGCCCATAGAAGATGCAGCACAGTGTCAAAATGAAGCATTGGAATTTGGTTGTATGAATTCTGTTACAACACAGAAATTTTCATTTATATGGCAACAGTGAAAAATGAATATTTTGCATTTCAGCAGAAAAAAATGTTGTTATTATTACTATTTCTCACAACTATTCTCTTTACTTACACGATTGTTTTGTCCTAGATGATGTACCTTATTCTAATATACACATAACTTAATTCAGAGATAACTACTAAATGAAGTAATGGATAAGTAAAATATAATTAGACTATATCTATCACACAGTTATACAGATCTTTCCCAACTGATTACTGTAATTATAGATTATGTCCTAAAAACTCAGAACTGATTGTTATTGGAACTTTATTCTTTCATATTTCCTTATTTTGAGAGATAACTAAGCTACTTGAATATTGCTACACAGTTTTATTACTAGATTTTATGTAAGCCAGTTTTTCTATCCCAAATATAAATAGGGATAACAGCTAGACACAGTAACTCAGATGAATTCCAGTGGAACTGTTCTTTGTTTTCTACTTATTTATTGTGTGAATTTGATAAATTTTAGCAGTCATGGGAGTGAAAAACTACCCCCATTGGCTAAAGCCAAAAACAGTTCAGACGTGTTAAATCAGGTTCTCCAAACAGCTGTGCCAGTGTTCCTCTGTCCAAAACTGCTAGTTGAGTCTTGGGTCTTTACTGAACAGGTTGCCAGCTGAATAAAGTAATGCCAGATTGTATGGAATATAAACAAACATCTACTTGGACTTTTATTTAGACCAGCAAACATGATGCATTTGTGTCCCAGGGTCAGATTTAAGCCTAGACCTCCAAAAATGTATCCTACTCTATTGACCAACTGTGCCATCTAGCTCTCTTTTAAGGTAATCCTATTATGTAATGAATTATGATGAGAGATTTTAACACTGCTGAATATGAGTTAAATAATCCCTCTAAGCAGTTGGATGCTAAATGAAAATATTTCTACTGTACCTGGGCCAAGTCTGAAAACATCACAGTATTTTTCAGCTTTTTTTTTTTTAAACACAGATTAATTCAACATCATTACTTTACCTAATTTGAACTAGGCAAGTATTCATGCAATAGGCTAAATCTTACACATTTTCAACAAAATCCTCTAAATAAATTCACTCAGGTCTCAAAAAAGTTAATAAAACTGAAAAGCACACTAGTGTTAATCATGTATGTTAAGGAGAAACAGGCTTATCTCACATTTTTTTAAACTGAAAAGTCTTTCCTTCAGATTCTTATCACTTAATGGTCATTTAAACACCAGCCTTCCACTAACGACCCATTGGGTGTGACATTGGAAGGAATGTTTATCTCTAAAACTGGTTCAGCTCTTACCTGATATTAGCACCTGGACGGAAAAAAAAAACCACCAAACAAACAAACAAAACCCCTCCCAGCTTATTTAACAGGAAACACTTCAAAAGGCTTTGAAAACAATTCAGCAAACCAACCAAAAAAAGAAAGGAGAAAATTACAACGTTAGCACGAAAATAATGCAACTGCGAGACACACAATTATGGTAATTTAAGGAATAAAAGAACTTTAGGTTCCTTCTGAGACAAGGACTCGGAGGTGAATCTTTCGCACAGCCAGGAAGCTTGCACTTGATAAGCAGTCCCTACTAGAGGCTCCAGATTAGGCGTTCTGTCAAGAACTGTTTATCGATTGAAAAAGGAACAAATACGAATGGCAAAACACAGTTTATTAAATGAGTTAAAGAATGACTCAGCATGGAATGACCAGTCTCCGAGAGACTGATTTTGTGCAAGATTACTGTCTTAGCCAAAGGCGTATGAACGCAAGACAACGCACAACAAGGAAGTCAAATACACCGCTGAACTGAACAATAGCTGCTAGGACGTGGGCACACCCGACCGGCCAGGAGGTCACCCCTCAACGTGCACAGAAAGCCGCTGTGGGCAGCACACCTTCCCCTTGCCTAACCCTGGCCAACGCAACAGACACACACACGCTCGAAGGTGCACCGGATCATCAGGTTCACGCATTAAAACTGAGGATAATGTCTTCATGGGCTTGCGAGCCCAAGTTGGTAGGTTTTCTTGCATGAGGAGACAGAAATACTGATGCATGCTTATGCACACGTCTGTGCAAACACACACATAAAAAACAGAATGTGGAATTACATAAACTCAAAATTACACATAAACCATGCTATTTCTGTCTGATTTCTTCTGTCTTATTTCTGTCTTTAGGGCTTTCAGATGGATAAGAGACAAATTAAGCATTGATCCTCCTGTTTGAGAAGTGCTCCTTCCCAGTCAGCAAATCCTGACGTGTAGTTAGGCTAAAACACCCGACAGGCTCTAACTGCCAGTAACATCAAGAGAAATTATGGCTCAGGGTTGTAGGACTTTAAAACTTTAAACAGGTCTCTCATTAATAAATCCAAGCAAAAAAGGGGGGACTCAGAAGTGAATGCATAGCTCTGGGAGGCTGAGGTGGAAAAATTAAGCTACAGTGAGCTTTTGGCCACCCACCAACCCTGTCTAGTTGACGCACTGCAGTCTCAGTGCAAGCGTGCTAATTAGGAGCCACCAACAAGCCATGGTGCTCCTGCCATCCACTTTTTCACCTACCTTAAATAAGCTGAGAAGAGCTTCACTGGTTTTCATGTCACTCGGGCGTTTCCCTTGCACCAGGAGTTATCTCAGCTGGAGAGCTAGGGTAAGTACTTCAGCTGCCCTTGAAGCAGCACAAATCCTGAGTATGCCCCAGTATCTAAGGTGTTCAGAAGAATACCAGCCTAGTCTCTACAATAAAATACTCTAAGAGGAGGAGCCAGAACATTAAGGAGTGGCTAAAGCCTCAGGGTATTATTGGAAATGTAAGTTAGAAATGCAAGTCGAATGCTGATCATCTTCTACACTGACTGAATTTTTCCCTTAGATGACCCCAAGGGAGAAAGTGGAATTCTCTGATGTAACCAGAAGATACCCACATCAAAGGCTTGACTACATTTTGAGCTCACAGGGGAATCAGAGAGGTATCCTCTTTGTAGTTTGGCAACATGTACACTGAATTAAATGTAAACTGTGATAAACATATTAAGCGAGCTAAATTCAGCCTACATGGCTGAATAATAGAAGAAATACAGGGAGACAACACAAATGCAGCTGTATGTTTTAAGTAATACTTCAATTATTTTTTTTTTAATAGGCATCAAGCAAATTGTACTTTTACTGCTGTGTTTTTTCGATGTGAATTACTTCCATTTCACAAGGGAAGAGGAGGGGAGGGTGATACTTGTCTATGAATATCCTGCACCAGCCCAGGCCATTTACAATCCAACATCAGAGACGCTGGTCTCAGCAGAGAAAAAGAGCTATTTGTTTCCTTACACTGACGTGTGAAATGAGAATAACTCACATTTAAAGGCAGATACAGAGGAGGATCCTCACAACACTCTTCCCTGCCATGATACATAACAAATACTCAATAGGTTGCGTGTTAAATAAGTGAACAAGAAATATTTTTCTCATGTTGAAATACTTACCAAAAGCAGAGCAGAAATGTGTCCGAGACAAATAATCCAGAGGTTTTGAGAAGGAAATATATAATGAACAGACAGTAGCAACCAATTCTTTTTCATCATTTCACATTATAGCTTCCCTACAACTTTTGTCAGGAAGACTAAATTGACAATTGAAGTTAAGAGAAAGTTATAAATGTTTTGACTTATGGGAAGCAGAAAAATTAATTTTGTATTTCAGATCATTACAATAGTGAATTTCAACAATAGTGAAATTTCTAAACAACGCTAATTGTCTAGTCAATACTAGCTTCCTCCAAATCAAGAGCAATGGGGGCTACACTGATGTGGAAATCCAGCTTTCAAATATCTACTGTTCTACTGCTTGGCACAACCCCTCTGTGCCACTCCCCACCCCTCCAGCAGAAATATCTGTAAATGTGTGTGCAAACTGTGGTTTGGGTTTGTTGGGGTTTTTTTCAGTTATAAGATATTAGCGTTGAAAGTCAGATATTTTGATAAAAATAATCTAGACAGAAATGAAACACAATTTCACCTTTCTATGTTTCAAAAATTATGCACAACCGGAGGAATAGAGTGATAAAGTAACCTGAACTGGATGTCCCCCATCTATCTAATAAAACATAACAAAAGCACACATACACACACCCATACACAAAAATAAAAATTATTTCTTTGAAAATTTTGATTTAATCATTCAAATCATTTGATGAAGTCAAATTCAGCAAAAAATATCATCACTTAGTAGAAAAAGCTAAATACAAATGGGAAACAGTGCATTTGAGTAAGACAAGCAGTAGAAGAAGAGAAAACATTAGTATCCTCTCTCTTCCTTTAGGTAAAGCAGAAAGGAAATAAACGCAAGATTTTTAAGGACTATTGGCATAGGTCAGACAATGCAGGAAATAAATGAAAGTGAACAACAAAACCGATTATTTTTTTTAATCAGTTCAGTGCATACAGATATTAATTTATTAACTAGGTGGTCCTGATATCAATGATTTACAAATCATGGCCAAGGGATGAGCTGAATTTTATTACATACACTTTCCTGCTTTACCTTAAGTCTTCCAGAATTTCCTCCACCAATAACAGGCATGTGAGTAACTCAAACAGCCAAGCATTAATAAAATTAGAGAATAAACGAAAGAAGAACCATAATGTCCAGGCTGCCTGAAAAACATTCACTTTTGCCTCTGCTTTGAAATTTACACTGGCCTGAAGCCCAGAAATGGCAATATGCAATCCACCACCTGTGACAAGTCTAAGACTGATATCTTTTGACCTGTCAGGATAGAAATGGAGGATAGAAAAGGAAGATCAAGAGCTTTCTAATAAAAATAGGCCCAAATTTGTCTGTTCAAAATAGTAGCTGCTTTTAATGGTACTATAATACTCAGTAGGAAAAGGGATTTTACAGTTTTTAAGTTTTTTGGGGGTACCATTAATAAACTTTATTTCTCCATGGCTTGCACATCATGACTGAGTACATGCCTACAAACCACAGAGGGATTTAAAAAATTAAACCTATAGTATATATCTTAAAAAATACTTAGGACCCAGGCCTGCACTTTTTAAACTTAATGGCATAAACTCCACTCACTGTGCCAAATGAGACCCTACAGTGCTTCTACACTACCTGGGGACTGATTTATTTATCTATTTGCCTTTCAAAAATGTGACACAGTAAGATATGGGAAAGGGTTTGTTGGCTCCTGCCTGTAATGACATACACAACTCGCTTCTAGTTGAGCACTCTGATTTAGCTCTTTGCTTAGTGTCTAAGTTGACAAACACAAAGCTAAATCCCAAGTGGGACACAGTACAGAAAATCATACGTTATAAACTTGTATGTGAAGGAGCAAAAGCAGGGCTTAGAAACACTGAATATTAGGTAATCCATGGAGTGGAGCAGTGTTTGCATGCAGCTTCATACCTTGTCTCTTTGACCAGGAGCCATGCAGTACAATGAAGATAAGTTTTATCTTGTTCCCACTTCTACATTAGAAGCAGAAGTTAACATCCAGGATAAAGAGCAGTGGTTTTGATTGAAATGTAAATAAAACATTTTAAGAGTGGTGCTTAGCACTGCTTTTGCAATACATGTCTCAGAGCAAAGCAACAAAGATGGTGCCTGAATTATCACAATCTTCAATTTCAGAAAAATCCAGGACCTAAAGTATTAATCATCGGATAGGTGGAGTTCATCCTACTGGTTTGTTTTCAACAGTCTTTTTTCAAGGACTCTTGCAATAACTTCAATGAAAAAAAATCCAACTGTTTTAAACAAGGCTCTCCAATATAAACACAAAAAACTCACTAAGGAGTGTTATTTACTCAAAAATGAGAACAACAGAAGTTTGTCATTGCCTATGAGTAATTATTATATGCTTAATAAAATCACAGAACTATCCATAAGCATTTCAAATATTTTCATA
This sequence comes from Haliaeetus albicilla, assembly GCF_947461875.1. Classification (NCBI taxonomy): domain Eukaryota; kingdom Metazoa; phylum Chordata; class Aves; order Accipitriformes; family Accipitridae; genus Haliaeetus; species Haliaeetus albicilla. Next base: position 29,118,959 of record NC_091488.1, read on the forward strand.
ATTAAACAGCAGTCAGTGATGCCCCATAGTATTAAGAAAAAAATGGACAGAAATGGTCAGGTTATTTTAAAACTCTTTAACATGCAAATCTATATTCCAGTCCATAAAACACTTGAGGGAACAGTTTTGAGATTTAATATTTTCAAAACCAAGCAGATCAGCTGTTTGCACCCAGATCATATGCTGCAATTTCAGCTCTCTCTTCAGAAAAGTAAGATTAGAAACATAAAAATAATAAAGAAAATGATTGTTCACTGCCAAACACATACATGATACACACTGATCAATCCATTGACACATAGATTTTAGTATCTAATAAGCAACATGAGCATGACAAACAAGCACAGCATTTAAGAATTTAAATGAATGTTCAAATATTAATTTACTTCTCCAGGTAAATTTACAGATCAAAATATGGATTGGGATGTGAATACGTATATAGCAAATGTTATTGTTAAGGGTTTTTTGGGGGAGGTGGGGAGTTAAAGCTACTTATTTGATTGCTAAAAGATAGCTAAAGAACGTTAGTTGTTGTCATGTGGTCATGGTTCTAGTCCTAATTTTTCCTTTTTCTGCCTCTTTGAAAGGTAGCTACAGTGTTCACTCTATGTTTCACTTCACTCCCTCGCAAATTGGTTGCAATACTGTCTATACAAGATAGAATTTTTTTGTAAAACTTAATTCATTATTTATCAGGTACTTTGAGGTGTTCAGAAGAACAGCATATAGCAAATGAAATGGAAGTGGAAAGTATCCAAGGATACAAGTCCTTTGAAGGACTACAGCCTTTTAAAGGGTTGCAGAGAAGTCTTAATAGATGGCAACATTTCATTTCCAGGGATTCTGAAGATATAGTCCATATTTTGATCTAGAAATGTCTGTGATCTAGATGTAGCCATGTTTCCTGACTCCTTGGCATCTGTTTAACTCCAATTTTACTAAACATTTAAGACCAGGTGTTCCAGACCAGAATCTTAAAAAAAAAGCTTTCATACTACAATATTTGTATGTTCAATGTCAATTCTTTACCATTGCAGTAGAAAATAACGTCACAAGTTTTTTTCCCCCATTTTATCTCTGTGAAAACAGCTATTTAAAATTCCTAACATTTTCCAATTTCTTATACAACATTGTTTACTTACTATGATTTAGTGATATTTCTGAAGTTGTAAAGCATTCTTATATAATTATGTAAAGCAGACAGAACTGAGATACTAAGTAATCCATAAAAACAAAAGGACTCACTCGCATCGATCCATTCCAAAAATTATCAACTGTAATGAGAAATTGTAGGAAGAAACTGGGAGAACAGAGCTGAATTAGAGATGATCACCAAGAGAGAAAAATTTCTCACTATCTATAAGATGTATAAAGTTGCATGAATATTACTTGTAAGTTGTTTTTGAAAATGGAAGCTAGACAAACTTGGAATTTCTGTTATAAATATTTTCAGTCTCACCCTCTTTCTCTGATATTACCCAAGTGATACTTATTACACATATCTAAAAGCAAACAAAAAAAACACAGGCAAGGTGTTTCATCCTAGTACAGTTCCAATCTTACTTCTAAACTAATTTAAGCTGCCATTAACTTGCTACGAAAGGAGTGAAGATTGGATCATAACTTCTTGGTCTGTGTAGTTAATTTCCAGTTCCAGTCCACAATTCCCAAGACACTGCAATGCTGGACCTTTAAAAGGAAATTGTTCTAATTCATTTGCATGATCTAAAAAAGCTGCAAACAAGATAAAGTCATGTGATTTTTTTTTTTCTTTATGAGATGGCAACAGCTTGCAGCAATCAGTTGCCAATACCTTGACTGTGTTCTATTCTTTTGCAAGTAAAAGACATCTTTAATAAAGTTTAAGAAAGGAAAGAACAAGTGATTTTATACCAATCAGTTGTCAAGAACTTGAATTTTCTTTTTTTCCTTATATAAATATAAAATAAACTTGAACGTTATTGTTTAAGACATAAAGCAAAAGTGATTTCTTACAGCAATCACCTGTCAGTATTTTCATTATTTGTAGCACTACAAGGCTTCCCTATTTTCCTTATTTTGTAGCTCAACATTTAAAGGAAAACCTTTTAGCTCAGAGCTGGCTAGTGCCTGAACATTACATGGCTTCACACAGGAAGAAACAGCCCTTTACCTTTGTTCACCAGCAGCGAGGCCAAGCACTACCGTCATTCTCCAGAGCTGAGGGGCTGCTCACTCTTTGTTCCCACAACAAGCAAGCCCTAGGTTTTGTTTGCTCCCAGCACACTATGCTACTTTGTCATTCAGATAAAAATGAGAGGCTGAAAGCAAGGAGGTAAATTGTTGCAAGAAGGTGAAAGCCCTTGGAAGAAGGATTTTCTCCCTTTACCTGGGAGCAACTGATCACGCAGGTCTGCGAAAAGCTTCTGGAGGGCCCAAGACAGCTTGCAAAGCAGGGAGTTAACTCCAGAGCTGGAGAGTACGGGTCTATACAGAGGAGCTGGGAACAGACATATGAGCCAGACCTCAGAGCTGAGGGAAGGAAAAAATCTTCTCTTAAAGGCCTGGAGAGGGATGCCATAAGTCTGAGCTACTGAAAATTACTGCTGGTCTGAGAGTAAAATGCCTCAGTCCTATAGGGACACAGTGGGCAGGCACAGATAAAATGGCTTCCAAATAGGTCTGTCCCACTCTGAATTTTCTCTGTGTAAAACATTACCATATCACAGTTTAGTTTCTACTAAAAGTGTTACAAATTCAAACCCCTTGTGGTTTTCTGGGGATTCTCACTGTAAGGAGAAAGATAGGCAGATCCACCTGAAAGCTCTGGTTGTTATTGAATTATCCTTCCAAAATGGAGTGCAAAAGAGTCAGGGACCGTTACCTACATCCTCACTAGCTCCAGCAATGCCACCTCCAGTTTGCTGGGTTTTGCACTTTGAAAGTCTGAAGGGCAACCAGATACTCTGAAACCCTTTGAAAGAGAAAAGACATCAGAAGATGCAAAAGCTGAAACCAGTCCATCTTTTTCAACAATATAAACTCTATTTCCAAGCTTTTGGTACTTCCATGACTGTTGAAACAGAAAAAGGGCAAAGGCCCTTGGAAAATTCAAAGAGAAATAAAGGTAGTTTTTTGTGGTGGTGTTTTGGTTTTAAACAAACCTGCTACCTTAAGTTCAGCTCACATCTTATTTCCCTGATTCTCATTTGCCTTTCATACTGCATAAAAAAAAAGCTGTGTACAGTCACTAACTTCATGAATGTAATGTGCTAAAAAAAAAAAAAAATCAGCTCTAGTTTAATGGTTTCGCAAACCATCAAAAAAAGTTATAAAAAAAACCCACCTAAAACATCTCACTAGTTCTAGCAGTGTTTTCTGTGTATGAATATATTAACAGCAAGAATCTCAGCCCAAATTCCTAATTGAAAAAGTTTGCAGTGCACTAGCAGTCTTCAGTAGGTGGCTTAGAAATATCAGACTAAAGAAAGATCCGTTTTTGTAAATGTTTGTATCAATGTCTGATTTTGCATGCTCCAGGAACAGTTAATTTTTAGTGACTTACTTATTTACTTTTGCATTTTTTCAGCTTTATTATACCTTTGGAGAAGCACAACTGTAACAGAGGGTGTCCAAAAACGTATAGACTTGGACCCCCTGACAAATAATAGAAACCAATGGGCCAGACAATACTGTGTACAGAAATGTTTTATATGACATTAGTTTGTAAATGACTACATTTTCTATTTTCCCCATCAACCCCATGATGGAATTTTGGCCAATATTTTAAATGTATCCAAAAGTAACATGTCTACTGTTGTGATCAGAATTTCAAATAAGACTTGACAGCTGTTTTTTTCTATTTGTTGGAAATTAACCAACCCTTCCTAAATGTTTCAATTGCTGTCTACTTATCTAAGTACAGTATTAACTAGTTAACTGCTTATTGCATAGACCTACTTTTAGACATTTGTTTGAAACATTTGCACTGATCACCTTTAAAACTCGTATGTAAGTCATATAAATCATATAGTCTTGGCCTCTAATGGTAATCTTCACTGACTGTTCTTTCCCCCCACCCCATTTGAGCACAAGGTGATACTGCCCTAACAATTTCTCTAACTCTTACCTTATGGAGTATCTCAGAAATCTCCGCATTTCTATCAAGCACTTTCAGCAGCTGTTCACACTGCGCCAAAGTTATCAAAATGCCAGTTCATAACATCAGCGCTTCTGTTTTCCTTGTGTAATTTTCTAGGAGCAGCAGTTGTTGCATCCACCTGAAATTCCAGTTAGTAATTAATATGAGCAATTCTAATAAATGTAAGGCAGAAGATAGACATAGGATTATGGACCACATTACTCCAAAGTCATGCGTACTGGGCCATGTATCTTTCCACCCACTTGCCTCACTGTGGTGAATACAAAATTAATATGGGAAACAGAAAATGAAAAATTGTCTCATTGAATATATTCAGGATGCATCAATTTAATATTCTAACACTGGACATTATTGCAATGACCAAAATCTCCCTTGCCATTTTCTACCACATCGTTGTCACATGTGGCAGAATATACTTTCACTGAAGGACTCCGAAAGAGAAGTGTCATTTAGCTCATTACCTGTGTCAGATTATACCCTTAAAAGAAAAAAATGGCCTCAAATGGTAAGCAACATGGGTTACAGCCAGCTGTTCACTGTAATGGCCAGTACAGACTACTGTGATCATGAAGCTGTTTTTCGGATAACAGAGGTTGCATGATTTTCTGGAAGAAGTGTCTCTTTGAATTAACTGTATTGTTTAGTCATACCTCTCCCAATCCGAGGTATCTACCACTAGCAGCTCACCAGTGATGGTAACCAGAAGTCATACCAATTTCTTCAATGGTTAGCTGCCCTTACTTCTTAAAGCTGAAGGACTATGGGGCATGATTTACTTCACATTGAGCTAAATGACATTTTAAAAATCTCTACGCAGATGAACAGTAACTTACACCACTGAATGAAGAAATTTTTTAGCTTGATTTCCTAAGAAAACAAGATTTGTTTGATGAAGATGATTGTGTTTGTTTCTCTCACCTCTGGGATATACAAGAGTCTGTTCGTCCTTTGATCCCTTGCTCTTAACTTTGAGCTTGTTGGCTAATTTTAACCAAATTTGAGACAGCAGGACAGATCTCCCAGATATGCTGTTTTCACTAGAATAGTGAAGGAAAAAGACTTAACTAGTGTCTCCTGATAAGCAAAAGACTGCAGAATATACTTGTTTCTGACTTGGTATAAAGAACCAAGATCCAAGTGGAACATTAAGAATGCCTTTGCCCCCCCTGTCCCCCAACCCAAAAAACCAAACCCCACCCCCCACCCCCCCAACCTAGTTGGAATTCTCACTTTTCCAGGCAGAAAAGAATCCAACCACAAGACAAAATACATAGGAAATCAGACAGCATTAGTGATACTTGTTTTATATGTTGACTGCAGATGATCTTTGAGATCACAAGCAGAGTTTCTGTAAAATAAAACAGGTTATTGCCAAAATGATAGGTGAAGTAAATGAAAAAATATTTTTACCACTCTTTTTTTACACGGATTACCTTCACATAAGCATCAAAAAAATTCTGCTCTGAAATTTGAAAACAGTATTTGTATGCATATATATATTTGATTGCATTATATTTTGCTCCTATGGCAATCATGTGGAAGAAAGGCTAGTAGACGGGTTAGAGAGGAAGCATAACCTGCCACATTCTTACTCAAAGAGACAAAATACATAACAAGAGTACATGACTAACTGGAAAAACTGTCACTAGAGTGTGATGTACTAATCCCAAATTGTTAACTTGGAGCAACATAAGGCAAAACTCCTATGACAGACCATAGGAGGTCTGTGACTGGGATATAGGGTGTTATAGCAATCTATTTAAAGACTATACGAGACTGACTGTATAGCCATTCCACAACATTTTTCTTTCTCCTGATGCAGTTTCACTTAAAGCAAATAATCACAGTGATTTAAGTAATAATCTTGTATCTTAATCTACAGACAATTTTTGTAGAAAAGATACTAAACACATGGCAATCAAATAAAATTAAAGGCTTTGCCCATCTGCTGTCCATTCTACCCAGGTATGAATCTTGATTCCAAAACCAGAAACTTTATTGCACTGACCTACTAAAAAAAAAATGCTTAATAAGATTACATTGCACACTTTTGCTTCTTTCCATTCATAGCCATGGAAGTTGTGAGCCCTATCACTGTGTTATGAGTTTTGCTCTTCATTGCTGTATTGTTATTAGACAGTTTCTGAAATTTTTTTTTAATTGCTCTCCATTCTTAAATGTGTCTGGCTTCACATCCAACCCATCTGCTCTTCCTGTTTGCATTCCTTAGTGTACAATTCTTAACATTCATTAATTTCAATCATTCCTATTTGCAAATTGCTACATGACTATTTGCCATGGCGTACAGGTTTATTGTCATGATAATGACAAATGCTGAGAACTTTACAATATCTCTTTATTTTCATCCCTATGTTAAAAAATGTTTGCTCACATACACAATTCAGTGGCTATACAAGCATTAGTAAGTTTCTATACAAATGATCCATTTGCGCACAGACGACACCACTGAACTGCAGTTTCAGCACATTTCATATTTGAAACAGAATTCCTAAAATGCTTGTAGACTCTGTTCCTCGTGCAAATACGTGTTTATCATTCATTCATTGTGTACCTCTCTGAATTATGAAAAGAAATTCTAATGTACAAATCCTGAAGTTCAGTTACGACTACAATTATAAAAAGCTGAACACAAGCCTTGAACTCTCAAAGAACAAAAAGGGATTTTCAAAGCAGAATTAATATCTGTATGGCTTTAGGATTAATAACATCTTCAGAAATGCAATCTCTTTTTCCAGTGCACGTGTCACAGTACTGTAAAGACCCAATCCTACGTGCTGACTCTTCAGCCCACTCAGATAACAGTTGACTTTGTAGAGGATTGGCAATCAAACAGAAATGGTTCTCTATTCTGTGTGTTATGAAGAAAACTATTAAAATAAATTTCATAAAGAATATATTATTTATGAAACCAAGCAGTATTATTCACTGGAATGAACACAAACACTTTTTAAAAGAATATTCCAGATCATACAAATAAAAAAAAGGTATACAAATTATAGAGCTGTGTGCTGGTTTATGATTGCTGTATACCCTTCAGTGATGACTAAACTATTTTTATTTACCTTGACAGGAACCAGTGTTGAAGCATAGACAATTTTAATTAATTCATATCATATTTACAGACACTTCATCAAGTTGAGTGAGAACTATCCATTTTCTAGTAATCTAATATTTTTTCTTGAAAATGTAATTTTACCTTCATTTTAAATTTTCTTTTTAAAAATATATTTATCTGAAATCATAATACAAACTATCATCACAACAGAAGTATTCTAATGTGGGCAAGCAGAACATACTTAGAAGCACTGTGAAACAGCATACTTTGAAAAGTGGTTTGGGGATGCATTTCTCTCTATTTTAAAATGATTCCACAATATGAGTTATTATTTCTTATTGAGCAAGTTGTGGAGGATTTGCACCTTCATCAAAGTTACACAGCATGCTATTTAGTACCATGTTCACTGATTAGTTTTAAAATAATGTTTCTAAAACCATTTTGATTTGATTCAGTCCTTTGCTGACTGGTTTCAGTCTTGTTTTGGATTCCACTGCCCACACAGCATCTCCATCTTAGACTCACTTAACCTCCCACATCCCTTTTTGTCCATTTCTTATTTTCATTTCACCCTTTTCATTTCTGATTTCCATACTTTTCCAATTTCCGCTCTCCAAATTACTACATTGTGTGTAGTGTACTGCACTATGTGTGCAGTACATCCTTCTTCCTTATATTACATACGCCTTGTCTGTGTTCATTGTAAAATTTCCCGAGCAGATACTATCTGTGCCTTTATATGTGCAAGAACATTTCTCTTGTTGATCAGTCCCCGTGCCTAAATATAACTAAACTTGATTAAAAAATTTCCCCAAAAACATGCTAAAATGTGGCCTATTGACAATTATGTTTCTTCAGTTGGTAAGCAAGCAGCAGGCACAGATATATTTTTCAACCTCTTTGCCTCCTCTCACAAAAATTTTATCATATCTGATGCATAAGTAAAATCAAGACTTATTTGTTTGAATGAGGCAAGGCCATGAGGAAGACAGATGTTGAAAGCACCAGTTTCTGTTATCCTAAATTATCTGGGTGTAGCTGATCACGGGTTGGGAGCAGGGAATGGATGACAGGATCTCTTGAGATGTCTCAAGCTATATTCTTTATTATTTTAGGTAGGGGGCTTTTCTCATTTAATTATAGACAATCTTCTCTGTTCTGAAGCAAGACCTTAGAAAGGATAACTCTTTATAACTGAAATAATGTTAAGGAAAAGTTATAAATGAATATACTTTGAATATTGTTTTGATTATCCATCACAGCTTTGAGTTTAGAAACATAGTAAGGTGGTATTTTGTTTGGTTGGTTTTTAATCACCCAGTCCTTGAATAAGTTTGTATCTCCCAAATGACTCTAGGAAAAAAGTTATAGATCTAACCTCGTTCCAAATGCACTGTAAATCAACACTTACTTTAATACTACTAAAATGATAGCAAATGGACATATTTAGTCATACAACATCTCAGTTCTTAGCTTTTTAGTAGCTTGCTGATGCACGTCATAAACACTGTATGAGAATCATGTGCCTGCCTTTTATAGGAAAAATATGCAGAATGGTCTAAAACCTTCAACAATGCATTACAAAATTGTGCTGCCTAAGTAAATTCGTATTATACTATCTGGCTATAAGAAAAAATGTTAGGCATAATAAGTCATTGAAATGACTACAAATATCTACTGAAAAGAACAATGTTAACTCTGGCTGCTTTATAAGGGAAAGTTAGAACATTAACATACATCAAAGTTAACTGTGAAGCAGCAGCATTTTCATTTCTGATTTTAAAAGTTGCTGCTTTTTAATAAAATTTTCAATTCAAACAATTTCATCTGGAAAAAATAATCACATTCTCACTAAAAAGCAAAAGCAATGTTACAACACTGAAAATTGACGTGGCGAAAACAAATACGCAAAACCTTTTGGCTTCTGATAAATCTTTCTGGTAGGTATGGACCAGCAATCACACCAATTTCTGGTTATTGATTGCTGTTTGAAGGGTAAGTGAAGGCTAGGGGTCTATAGCTTCATCTGCAATGGCAGCCTCCATGTTGCCAGCTACCCATCTTCCCACTGCATATTCAACCTCCTCAAAACCAGCGCTACATGCTTTTTTTCTGCTGGATCCTTTCGCTGCCCTTCTTAAAGCCCAGCACATAAACTCACCTTCTCACCCACATAAAGCACACACCCTGTACGTTCAGTCTCTTCCCATGTCTTTTTCCAAATTTATCCTAAACCACAAGGGAAGGTATGTTTTCAGGCTTCACCAGGACCTACCTGGCAGTAGGCAGAACCTACCACCATCACCCCAACTCAGTAGAGGAACATAATTTTGTGTGTGTTCATGTGTCAGTAGTGGAAACGACAGTTTGGGAGCCTAAAGTCTTCTTGAAGTCTAGACTGCTACTGCTGGTTGATGGTGTGGGCAGCAAGTTAAATATCTACAGGACAGCAAGTTAAATATCTACAGGACAGCATGGATTAACTGTAAAAAGCTAATTTGCAAAATTAGCAAAATATTGTAATACTCCATGAACTTTGAACCCAAAGAAAAACAAAAAAGAACTTCTGAAACAAGAAGAAACTTCGTCAGAAAACAGACACTGGCCAGAGAAGGATTATTAACGTCTAAATAAGACCTAGTATTACTCACTTAATAGTAGCAAATTATAGCAGGATACTGAAGCCATAAATGTCTAAATTTCCATTTATATGTGATTATAAATGAGGAAGCACACAGCAGCATGATCCGAGTTTAGAGTCTAGCCTTGACCAAGGATACATTCCCTAGCATACTTCAGTTAGGATAACATGTTCTCCTCCCTCCAGCTTCCTCTTTTCTTCTCTTGCACTGTCTGGGATGCTGGATTTATTTTACAGGCTATTTATAGCGTTTGAACTTAGTTGTTCTCCATAAGTCTCTAGGATGACTCAAGCAAAACCAATGGTGAACGAGGCCACAGCAGAACTCTCTTACCCTACCCATCTTCTCCTTTCCCCACGTGCTGATGTGATCCCATATCACAGCCAGGCGCAGTCTAAACTGAAACGCCTCAGATTCTCAGAGCGCATCAGTAGTGCCAGCCAGGTGTCAACTGATGTTTTTGCACCCCATTAAAGAGGAACCAAATCTCCCCCAAACTGAAGACAGTAATTAAACACAGAAAACACCTACTTAATGATACAGAAAAAAAAAAGTTATTTTCTCCCCCATCTCCATGAAAATTGAAAGAAATATTAGTTATATTCAAGTAATTAATATTATTGCATGCAAAAATAACATTTAAATATAAAAGCGAAATATGGACACAGGAGCCAAGACAGCCCCACAGCTGCATGACCCCGACGACACCTCCAGATGCACCTCTGTTGCCTGCCAGTAGCAAAACTGAAAAAGGAGCCAGCAGAGGTGACACCAAGGAGTTAGCAACAGACCCACATGATGTAGCTAGAACAAGCATTGCAGAGTTTGGCATCTGGTCCCTACTTCTGCCAAGTATGCCCTGTTTGTTTCCACAGCTGTTAAATGCATTTGCTCAAAAAGGAAAAAGCAGAAAGAAGAAAGAGCAGCTGAGAGATATACGAGTGACTGCAGGAAGAAGTATGAAGCCAACACGTAATTTACTCCCAGGTAACAATTTGCTTTAGAAAATGTATTGCTAGTTATTAGGACAAGTCTGAGATATTCTTAGATGAAATCCATGCATAAATTCATATGGCATATTTATGTTTATATCTTCAAAACACTGTAGGCAATTATCACAAGGTTAACAAATACATTTGATGTAAACAACTTTTCCCCACTTCCTATATATATATTTTAAATTACCTTGTAATAATCAGCTCCATCCATCAGAGAAAATTATTTTAGGCAAACCGAAATCTGCCCTAGTTGTTCCAGTTTACCTGAAGGTAAAAGGATACCAAATCAAACAATCACGTTAAGTTAGGTAACTTGTTAAAAATCCTTGTGATGCATTGAGCATAAATGTATTTCATAAAACAAAGCAGCAATTAAAATAGTAAAATCACAGTTAACACTCTTGAATACATTAGAAAGAATCTTATTTTGAAATAGCATCTCCCTTTTAAGTTTAGCACACAAAAAAAAAAGTTTAACAAAATAAAGAATTGCATTTAAATTAATTAAGGAGCTCTTAATATTTAGACTTCAAGAAGAACAAGTAAGGTGAGCACATCATTTCAGGATGCAACAAACATGCCATATGCAGTTTCTGGCTAAATCTTATCAATTTCTTTGCTTCTAGCAATGTTTTCGTCTTCACAGTGGAGTAATTTCTGGTTTGATTAGCATAACTGACCCTGGTTTACAGCTGTGAAAGCAAGCCTTCTTAATATGGCTAAACAGAATGCATACTCAGTTAAAACGTGGCCTCTAGATATATGTGAAACTCAAATTCAGTTACCCTCTCCTAAGTAAGATATACAGATCCTTTGAAAGTACAGATATGAGCTAAACCTGATGTCTTTTAAGTTATGATACTAACTTAGAGCTTAAACAGAATCAACTACATAGATTTTTATAAAACAGTCTTTGTTAACCTGAAGTCTATTAAAAGAAAATAAAGAGTTTAGAAGTCACATTGAGTACTTTACCTCTGCTGGAGTTCCCCACACAGTTTTATCCATTTTATATTTTTCATAATTTGTCTTCAAAAAAATGTTTTCCCCTTTCTTGCAACAGTAATGAAATTTCTGCAAAGTCAGTTTCAGTAGTTGGTAGGAAAAGACTGCGGAAAAAATGAGGGATCTTTTTATTTTATGTTATTTTCCAACTGAAAAAGTGGAAATTGAATATTCTATATTATTCAATTTTTCTCCCCCCCCCATGTCTCCCCCCCTTTTTCTTTTTTTTACACCACTTGTGTTACACCTAATGACAGTGGTTTCACAAAGAAAACTCTGGCAAGATAGCCAGCAAGGTATCCATAGGCCACCTTGTCCTTGTGCCTATCTAGGTCTTAGCACAGACGCAGTAAGAAGGTTATATAGGGTAACTCAACTTCTCTGTTAACCTCAAGACAGTGGTTAGGGTTGCCCATTATCCCCCTTAAGTTTACACTAGAATGTGTATCACTATGCATCAAGCATAGGCCTACTACGATGCCAGTGTAAACTAAACAGTCAATGCCATTCTAATTTGTAATTATTGTATAGACCAGTTCTGACCAGCAGCAACCTAGCCTTGTCTTCATTAGTGCACCTGATATGGCTCTCCCTGACAGAGCTGAATCAGTGGAGAAAAATTTGAGAGCTCCCAGAAGGTGGTGGTTAAAAACTGCCCCTTTCCACCAGGAGTATTGTCAGAAGCGATTACCAGAAGTTCCATATTATAAACTGTAACAGAAATCCAGACTATCAGAAGTGTAATGATGAATCACGTGTTGTCAGCAACAAACAAGAGGCTAAACTTAATGTTTTCCTCTCTTTCAACTCCAGTGCTGTGGCCAGTAATTGTGTTCACCCAAGACCAGAATATGCATAAGGAGTTCTGGCTGTCCACAATTCAGTCTATATAAAGCAGAGTTGATACTGTTAAATGGTAATCGTACATCAGGCAATATAACTTAACTGTTCCTGTGAGACAGTATGTCTACTCGTGAACTATGACCCAGGTTCATATTCATTAATGGGAAACGAAGACCAGATTTCCATGATCAGAAATAGGCACTAGCATGCAAAACTCAAACTATTAAGGCAAGTATTTTGTGCCTGTGATATTACAAGGATGCTTTGCAGTACTGCAGAGGATTCTAGGTTAAATGAATGATTTAGGTCCTGAAGACAGCACAAAATCTGCCTAGTTCATGGTTCTCTGTTCTTCCCATGTAACAATGATTTAGAACAATTATCATTATTAAGTTCTTATTGTTAAATGAGGGATAAAAGAGTCTCAGTGGAGCCTGCTTATGTCTGAAAGCACTTCCATGGTTATTCAGAGTCAGCTTGAAATTCTCTTACCTTGAAAGCACATTGGAAACTAGTTAATACAAACATTCATAGTCAGGGAAGGAAATCTCCTTCAGGACTGGAAATTGATCATGATTTTCAGGGGGGTTGTTTTTTTTTAAATTGGAGGCCTTGAATCAAGTGCTGTTTTTTCCAGAAGAAAATGAGGGGATATAATGTTCATTCTGTTCTAAAGAATAATTTCTGGAAATGTCAAAATCCTCCCTAAAGCCTAGTATTTATTGCTTTATGTTTTATTGCTATTTTGACACCTGTTTGCCCCTTTTACACAACTCTGTCCATGTGCAGTAGGAATTTTTTATAAATGTTCCATGGAAGGTCAGTGTCTATGGAAGCAAATCCTGGCTCAGAGCTGGAGTGGAGGTACCTAATACATTTCCATAAAGCTTTGCACTAACCAGTACACAGTAATAGCTAAGTGCTTAACTGATGATGGTCAATTTTTCTTTCACAAACCACATGCAGCTCATAAGCTATTAAAGCATGGCTCTCACGTTTGTGGAGTTGTTGATAATGTGGACTGTCAAGTAATCTGAAATTCTGGCTACTGGAAGAAGAGTGCTAGCAGGGTCTGCTAAATGTCAGCCATCTAAGATGATATGTGTCCTGTGGGTATTTTTCATATGAAGCTCCAAGAAGCTTCTCAGAAGTGTGAGGAAAACTGACTTTTGTTTGTCAAGGGATGGGATGCTTGGGCTATCTGAGGCCAGGTAGGGCTTCTGCTGCTAAAGGGTAGGTATGGATGGAACTAGGGCAGGGCGGTTGGATGGGGAATGGTGAGAGGGGAAGAACCTTTGATTTCTCTGTCGCCAGGCAAACAAGAAATGTGGCATGGAGACTATGCTGCTGCTTCAGTAGTAGTTTCTGGTACACATAACTAAACACTGTCTCAGCTGGTTTTCTAGAGCCTGACACAGAAAAAAGAGGAATAGGGTTGTGTCTGCCTTGCCTAATCAGCTGCTTGGGCTGCCTGTCTAGTCCTGGGCAAAAACATTAAAGAAGGTTAGGCACCCCTCCTTTAAGGGCAGTAATCCTGGACTGATGCTGTTAAAAGTTAGGCATGTAGACAATCTGATTTATTTTTAAATCATCCAGAACTGAAGTAAGATGGAAGTGTTTTGAAAAAAAGTACAAAGGAGGAGTTAGTGAACTTTTACTGATGTCCCTAGCTATTGCCTCTCACTTTTCTGCCTGTTGCAAAAAGTTTAAAGTACATCTTGCTTTTGTTTTCCCTTCAGCTGATGTTATAAAAGACATCAAGTGTCAACAGATGTTCTCTATTGGACGGGTTTTTTGGTCAATGGGGGACAGAGTATCAGCAACATCAGCAAAGCACATTTAGGGAAACAAGACTGATTTTGATGTGAAATCTTCTAAGGGAGACCCCTGCCACCATTTGATATGAAGTCGTGGTTATTTACATTATAAATCTGGGCATCTAATTTTAAAGACAGGGTAGAACTGTCTTTTTTGAAGCATATAAAGTCTTAGCTGCCACAGATAATGTCAACTGAAATTATTATTTCCATTCCAACATAGATTATAGGACAAGAGAACATACTGGAAATTAGAAAATAAATTCAGCACATATATCAGAAAGCACCTTTCATGTAGAGAATAATAAATACTTAGAATAGCCTGCAGGCAAAGTTGTCGAGGCAAAAAGCACCAGTGTCATTCAAGAAGCAATTAGATATCATCCTTGGGGAAACAGACTACTAAAAAGAATATGTCTTCATGGACCAAATGACCTTTACACATTCTCCAAAATTCTCTCACGTTCTTATAAATTCTATTGAAGAATATTTCAGCATTTTGGCCTCAAGCAATGTCAATTCTTCCTTGAATTATCCTGTTCATCAGTTCACTGCTGAGGTTGATCCTTTCTTATACTATACCAAATACATAACAATCGCCATCCCTGTAACATGACAATATTTTGAGTATATAATCAAAATTCATTTTCAGTTCCATGGTTGTACCCAGTCTTGTATCCAGACTGACTACAGAAAGTTTTTCAGGCATTTGGAAAATAAATAAACAACAACAACAAAAACCCTCTCAGGGTTTTAAAATTAACTGTAAGAAATATAGCTATTCTCCACTCCTGGCACACAGCACGCACTTTTTAGATGAAACACATATAGAAAAACAACAAGGTAATTTTCCCTCACAAAGCTAAGCAGATTCATGAAGGTCCTTGTGGCTTTGCAGTGGTCGCAAAAATAAATCTTTTATGTTATTGCTGGAGTTTTTCAGCTGTTTATTTTGGTTTAATTCAATACAGATAAAAATTAATATAAAATTAAGCATTAACAAGGACTGTCTGAGTTTATTGGAAAGGTGTAGCCCACTAAACATTTTAAGGGAATACTTGGAAAATGTAATCACTGCTATAAACAAGGAAAAGCATAGTTTTTCTCTAATGATATACTGAGGTAAGCGGAAACAATATAGTTGGACAAAAGGAGCTTTGACAACTTAGGCAACCGGGGAAAACAGTGTTATCTGTAAAGCTGTGTATTCTTCTTTTTTATTTTTGATATACTTGACTCATACACACAAGTCGCTAGTCTGATGTTTTCTTTCCCCATCCATAATCTTAGGAAGTACTTTTGAATCTGCTAGCACTCTGCAACGCACTGTGAATTCCTACTGAAATTAAGACACACACACAGCATTTCATAGGACTAGCTCTATGTACTTAGAACAATAGCAAAGGAAAAAGTGCATCTGGAAATCTATTCCCAAACAGTATCTATATAGTTCTCTCTACATTTCACAAATTGAAGCTCAAGGGGAACTGCATGGCAGGAATACAATCTTAAAAAGCTGCAAAACTGTTGAGAAGAGTGGGTGTTCACTACACTATATAAAAACCAAGCTAGAGTAAATTACACAAATATTTAAGATTATCAAAAGAGAAAGGTACTGATATTTTACAGAGTTTTTCTAAATGGTACAGACTATCAAGCAAAAGCATTCATTTAGTCTAAGTTAAAAAATTATCAATACTGCTGTGTTATAAAAACAGCAAAATATAAATATATATATATATTAAAAATAACAAATGTGGTGGGTTGACCCTGGCTCCAAGTTCTCCACTTTCCATTGAATTAGATTAAAGGCTCTAATACACCAATGTTGTTAAGCAATAAGGTATTTTTAGTGTTGAAGCTTTTAAATATCTGCAGAATTTTAGTATTTAATAACTTTGAAGAAATAAATGGAAGTTTAATAGCATGGAAACATCAAACCATTACTTTCATTGTGACATTGCTACATATTACCAGTACATTGAAAAATTCAGATTCTGTCACAAAGACTGTTTATTTTAGAAATGTAACGTGTATTATTGGAAAAAACAGAAATGCTACCTAAATTTTTAGAGAATTCTTCCTTAAGACATTTTTTTTCTGCATGCAGGAAAGTAACATTATTATCAGTTACCAGGAGTGCGAGAGTTCTGAAAACTAGAAAAAACATCACTTGTCATATTACAGTTTCCACCTGCTATATTTCCATTGTCCACTACAGTTTCATTTCTCTTGGTATTAGAATTTGCAACACAGACTTTCCTGCAATAAAATGGTTCTGCTTCTTTTCAGTTTCACATTGGATCCCATCACAACTTATTTGTGCTACACTTCTTGTTCATTACATTTTACTCATGTTATCATTTTCACAAACTTTCGACAGATGTCCTATTAATTGACAGAATCACTGACATGGATACATGTTGGCAGGATTTATTGTTGACTCCTTGACAGAGTCCGTTCATACCAGAACATTTACCTGCTGGCGAAGTTTTTTTTGTCATTAGTTATACACAGTGTCAACCCTAACAGCCAAGGTTTGAAGTCAGATTCCTGAGAAAATACAGTTGTCATCATCAACTTTAGCACTAGAACCATTATTCTGTAGTCATCTACAGCAAACTGTATTTGCATAATACTAGTTGAGATACTTACTGGTGGAAGTCATTATGCAATCAACTGCTACATTCAGCGCTTTTTTTTTCCATTTCAGAACCTTCACCCAAATCATTTATATAAATATTTTAAAAGCTGCAATTTAAACACTGAATTTTGTAGTAACCTAGTAGTAAAACCAGGGCAAAAATGTGTCATTTACAGTTTTTTAGTCTCGCTCTTGTGAGACTCCACCTGGAGTAATGTGTTCAGCTCTGGGGCCCCCAACATAAGACATGGATCTGCTCAAGCAGGTCCAGAGGAGGGCCACAAAGATGATCAGAGGGCTGGACTACCTCTCCTATGAGGACAGGCTGAAAACATTGAGCTTGTTTAGCCTGGAGAAGAGAAGGCTCCGGGGAGACCTTATAGCAGCCTTCCAGTACTTAAAGGGGGCCTACAAGATAGATGGGGAAGGACACTTTATCAGGAAGTGTAGTGCTAGGACAAGGGGTAACAGTTTTAAACTGAAAGAGGGTAGATTTAGATTTGATATTAGGAAGAAATTCTTCATTGTGAGACTCTACAACAGGTTGCCCAGAGAGGTTGTGGATGTCCCATCCCTGGAAGTGTTCAAGGCGAGGTTGGATGGGGCTTTGAGCAACCTGGTCTAGTGGAAGGTGTCCCTGCCCATGGCAGGGGGGTTGGAACTAGATGATCTTTAAGGTCCATGCATGCCCAAACCATTCTATGATTCTATGATTGTTCCTCCCATTTTACTTAGTGTCAGACAAATTTCTACCTAATATTTTAAAAACTAGTTTTTTTCTCAAAAATAGATTTTGCTCTTTAGTAAAACACAAATAATCTCCACGTTAAGTAAAAAAAAAAAAAAAAAAGAAAAAAAGAGTGTGAAGCTGAGTATATTTTCCTTCTTATTTTCTGGAAGATCATTCCTATTGTTCTTTGGTATTTGTATCTTGAATTTGCATAACCCTGCCCTTTCTAAAAGGCTAAATGAAAAAGTTGAAGAAAGTTTTCTGAAAAGGTAACCTTTTAAATTTGTTTGCCTATGCTTCAGACATTTGAAAAATACCATCCATTTATATTCTTCAAAAAAAAAAAAAAATCTAAAATACTGCAGCTAGTCAAAAATGGTGAAGAGAGATTTCAAAGGACAGATTTCAACCTTAACTGAATCCCAGGTACATCTATTAAAATTGGCTTTAAAAGTTACAGAATGTAATAGAGGGTCTTCTCAATGTAATACTGTATTACTCCTTATTGTACACTTGCCAGGGCACTGTCCAATCCAATGTATTTGCTCAAAAGGAAAATGATAGTTAATAGGTTTTACAAATTAACCCTGTTGCTGCCTCTATGCATGTTGTGCAGTTAGCAAGATGAAACAGGAGCCCTCTGGCCATTTCTGTAGTGAAATTTCTAGGTGCACAATGGATATTTCCAACAGTGATTTGGATGTCAGAAACCCATTTGCTTCTGTGAATTTCCACCAAAATATCTATTGGCACAAGCTGAAAAAAGTAATCTCTAGTGAGAAACAAAGGGGATGAAACCAATACTACTACTGCATGGGCAATTCCCTTTGTTCAAAAAGAATTTTAAGTCATTTAGGATTTTCATTGGTTGGTTCAGTTTTGTGGGTTACCAATTTTGTGAGTGACCAATTTTGTGAAAACAAAGAATTACCTTCTTATTTAAGAGTTGATGTCTTCAAGGGTTCAGACACTCTCAGTTGAAGTCATCTTCAACAAATATAGCTCCTAAAATCTCTGGGGAGTGGTGCAGGAGATGGAAGGACAGGTGAGTGAAAGAAGAACAAGAGGAAGAATGCCACCACATTTATTTTTTTTTGCCAAATTCTGTGGGCTTCTACAATCTCCCCCACAGCAGTACTCTTGACAGCAGTTTAATTCTACTAAAGTTAACAGTTAGACCAGCAAAGGTTGCTCAACGGAATGCAGTTCCTCTCTGCATGTCTAGAGGTGTGCTTACTGTCTTAAACAAAACCACCAGTGCAACCCTTGTACTTCATGACAACACAGGAAAGGGCTAGAAATTTCCATTTTGAAATCCCTGCCCCTCATCTTCTGTAATTCAATGATCAAATTTAAAAGGCAGTAGGAAAATAAAACATGGATTCAGCCAACATTGCAAACCTGGACAGGCCTTCCGTTTCAACTATTTTGACTAGTACATGAAAAAATCTCTATCAGAGGTGTGGTCTTATGGACACAGAAGAAAGGAAGATATTTAACCTAGCTCAACCTGTCTCATGTTATATGGCAAGATTTTCAGAGTGAAAAGGATATAACAGCTGCCAGCAAAGGAGGAGATGGAACTCTCCAAACTTTTTGAGCTTGAAAAATCAAAACCAACTGAATCTTGTTTTTAGATTGAATTAGGAAGACCTTCCAGCTAGTCTAAGTAAAGAAGGAAGATGTCCATACCAGTAGTTATTGATTCGTATCTCAAAAGATTCCCTTCTATCTCATAAACAAGCATATTTTTATGTCTATTTCCATATTATCCCCTCCTTTTCTGTCAATGATACTATCCAGCTGAGAATATCTGTGAGGTTTCCCCCTTGGAAGAATGGCAAAAGAGACAAAGGGAAAGTCTTGAAGTACAGTCATCCTTCTGTCTGGGTACCCAGAGTGCCCTGCAGGCACTGTAGTCATCTGCTGAACTATCTTACTGTTTTGTCAAATGTTTCCCAAAGCAGGTTTTATTTATTTTATATCCCCACTATTTTGCCATAGGATTTCATCTGCTTGCTGCACTCAGGCATCAGACATGCCTGAAAGGAGCCTATAGGCTACAAAAAAGCATTTGCTCAAAAGTTTCTCTACCACATCATGTTATCCTAGAACTTGGCCCCCGAGATATCAATGGATTGTTTATTTCACACATTTCTAAAAAATAAGGAAAGCAAAACTGCTGATGTGTTTTATAGGATCCTTGACCTATGCAATGTGAGTCAATATTATGAGCATTAGGTCATGCACTTTAGCTTGTAAATAGGATTTTGTACCATCATGCCAATGGATTAGAAACATTGACATCATGACTCACATAAAAATGTAGCTGAAATACCTGACTTCATTCTTTTACCCTTACTTTATCATTCTGAGAAACTATGAATTATAGGCTTGATTGAATAATGGTTGGTATATACCAAATTACCTTTTCAACATTAAGCACTTCTAAAAAATACTGTTTCTAATTCTATCACTTCTTCAGTTATGAAAGTTTCTGATAATCTTGAAAGAACAAAATTACTATGTTCTGTTTTCTCGCAATGCCAAGAACTCACAGGCTTACATTTTCATTTGGAAAAGCTGATTAACATAGGTAAATCATATTCTCAAACTTGCCTATTTGAAAAAGGCTTAAGGAATGTAACGGGCATTTGAGCAGGAGTTCTATAGATAAATTTATGGAAAGGCTATAATTTTCCACTGTTAAAGCCACCTTACATCTTACGTGGTAACCATATCACTTTTCACTACACTGTGGATCTTGGTCAAAAACATTTAACTTTTTTCTTTTATTTAACTTACCCAGTGTTTTTCTCTGTAAAATTGCCACTTACAGGTAGCTACATATGAACCCCACAATGTAAACTCCAACCAAAGGGTTCTGGGGACAAAGAGAAGAATTATCCCCACTTTTTCTTCTGGAAAAATTACATTGTTTGATGCAAAGTGCTAACACATTTAGAATCACATAACATAAATATGATTTTGTATTGAATAGAAAATGCTATTAAAAATGCTATCTCAGATCTAGTAGTCTACTAAATTCAGCGTTGTGCAGCATAGTTTATCATAATTTCTACTGTTTTTATCAACTTTAAATATACAATTCTTCAGAGTTATAGAATAATCATTTCTTGATTGCTCAAGGGATCCTAGCACTATGGATGAAGATGTACTGTTCATTTTATTGCTCTACCTGGAAAATTCTTAAGTCCCTTGAAAATGCCAGCTTTACCAAGCCATTCAGCTCAAAAATCTACAGACATTGCAGTTACATTTTGCCAAAATTTCAGAAATAATATCTAATTTCTCATAAATTGCCTTTATAATCCCAGCCATGAATGCACATATTGGTCTTGCAGTCCAAATTTGGCTAGTTCAATTATTCTTCAAAAGTGCAAGAAGGCTCTTTTGGTGTTTACATTGACTGCCCAGTATCTAAGGTATAAAATGCGATACAAATATAACCTGCTCGAGTAACAGCAAAAGAAGGACACGAATAGAGAAAACTGCAAGTGTAATTTCTCTAACACCACTATATTCACAAAAAATATTTTTCACGCAAAGATATTTCAGATAGACAAAAAAACCCAATATTTTTTATTAGGATGGTGAAGCCAGTATTGATGAATTAGATTATCATAAATTAGGCAATGCAAAGAAACAAATCCATTTCTTATTCACAGAACATCTATGTGTATTTTCCAAGTAAACAGTATCAAAACAAACGAGCCCAAAATAGTAAAATTCATATGTACTAAGGTTTTCCCAGACAAATAACAATCAAATTAAGATTTTACGGTATGTCAATGAGCATTCACTTTCAAAACTTTGATAATACAGAGGGTATTCAAAAGCTGAGTAACTTATGTCTTATATTTCAATTTAGTCAAGTGATAAGATGACAAAGAGCGAGGTGAGAGGTAAGATTCAGTTAAGCAAAAGGGAATTGTTTTGTAAAATGTATTTAATGATGGATGACTTCAGAGTTTTCACAGAAATCTGTATTATTGGCTCACAATTAAAAATTCATTAGGTCTTGCAAGGCCTGGATAACATTTTGTAAATAGAAGCAGCATGTGAAAAATTTGAATGAATGCAAGGCCTTAATAGAATAATCATGGCTTGAACTAGTGCTCCACAAAACAACAATACATAAATATGTATGCATAAAGGACTAAATAGTGCTCACTCTACTTATACTAGCAGCCCCATTAACTTTGGTTATTCCGGAATCCACAAAACTACTTAGAGTAATAAAACAAGCAACGCCCTAATAACTTTGGTGGCCATTCCACCATCCCTATTTCTACTGGTAATAACTTGTTATGTAAGCATAACCCATAAAATGCATGAGACCACATCAATAATTTCCCACTGAAGGAATCTTTTTTCTCAGTTGTAGTTTGTTCCTGTTCCCACTCACACTAATTCCAATTCAGTTCAGTGAGGGAAGGTTTAAGTCAATGTTAGTTTAATGTTTAGTTAAGATAATGAAATAGTTTTATGAAACCATTTCCACTGGAGATTATTAGACTTCTGTCATTGATTTCAACAGATCCAGGATTTTACCCTACGGGTTACATCAAAATACATCAGTTACACTTAGTTTTTTGTCAACTCCTGCTAATTTATTAATGATACTCATATTCCAAAAGCTCTAAAGGAAGTGAAAAAGCATGCATTGCCCTAGATAAAGTGAAGAATAGACCTTTAATGAAACCCAGCATCTAAAAACATTTTTGCCTGAAGTCAGAAGTCACCAATATTTTATCATCACTGGCACAACGCAACTCTTATTTCCTCTGCTCCGACTAACAGAGCAGCAAAATGAATCTACCTATTAAACTAGTGGAACATGCAATCAGCACACCAACCAGTGCTTTCAAACACTGATTTGAAATACCTTGGAATGATCTCAAATTACTTAAATAACCGTGGAAGGCCCTACTTGACTTTGAACCCAAAAGGAAGCGTTCATACACCTGATACTAACTTCTACTGGGTTTAAGGAAACAGTTGCATTTGCTGTTTTAATCCATCCACATTATATGTTTACTTTTCCCAGCAGCAGCTATGGTGGACATCAAGAACCCAGGAACAGCTAGTTTAACCTAGATGTAGGAGATGAATAGTGTGAATTACAAGGAAGCTAGGGAACGAACCTGAGCTCAACATTCAGTGTAGATGTACTGTTTGCCAGATACTGCTGCTGTAATTGACCTGTTTGGCTGAGATGACTCCTCAGCCTGTCATCATCAACGCCTTCTTCACAAACTTAAAGAAATGGTTTTGACTTTTTCCCCTGGTAATAGCACATATTTAAATAGTCAGGAATATTTTGTTTCAACATTATTCCTATTTCTTTAGGATCAAAGCTTTGGCTTTCTCCTTCCCCTGTTAATTTGCCATCTCTACACAAATGCACAATAGAGAGCATAACACGCTGCTATGTTATTGTATGTTTGAAAGTTTTCCTTACAGGAGAGGTGAAAAAGGAGTGGCTATTAGTTGTTCAAATCTTTTAGTCCTTCCACTAACTTGATGGGACTATTTTTCAGATTTGAAGAGCTCAATCAGGATTCACCTTTAAGAGACTGTAATGGTTTCAAGAGTTACAAAAACATCTCTCAAATCTGTCTGCGGTTCAAACAAGAGAATGCCTCTCTACATGACCTTCTCATTTGAATTATGAAGATTTGCTATTCTGATCTCAATCCACCTGTCAAAAATATTAAAGGGGAAATAAACCACCCAAAAAACAGAGAGGACAGAGAGAGATGCATTGTCACAGAAAGTTATTATTATCTTGTAATATCATGGTAAATGCTTTGTTACAGGAAATAGTTGAGAAAAAACATGTAATATTTCATACTAGAAAAGGACATACAACTACATGAAAATAAGTACAAATGGAAAGCTTAAAAGTTAACTTGTGTTGTTACAATTGATATAGATTCTACCTTACCTTAATGTTTTCTCAGAAGCAATTCAAATACTTTTCATCCATCTTCATATCTTTTTCAAATCTATACACTTTTAATTTATTGCCTTATGCATAAATGACCTTTTTACTCCTCTATACACTATTTTGAACTCTACTTTTGCATTAAGCTAGGCTTCTTTTCATACATGTTTTTTTTCTATAACCAAGCTGCAGCTAGACATCTCACAGTGCCTGCAAATGTAACTGACCCTGATCATTACATGACAGTAATCACTTTAATGCCTCCTCACCTAGTCAAGCTAGTAACATAGTGTTGGCTCTTTAGTTACCAAACAAGAAACTCTGAATCAGGACTTCAGTTATATAGGTTTTTGATCACCATGTTTTTTCAAGGATGTGATCAGTTAGATCTCCAGTGAATGCACTGACAGTTCGATTGGAAGGCATTGCCAGCCACGGCTCTGAGTCCAGCTGACACTAATTTCTGCAGAAGGCAAGAATCCCAATCTTTTAGCCTTAACAAAAGACAGGCAGATAGTTTCCAGTTAAAGGTGAAGGCCACAGAACATACAGCATTGATGCTTTTGCAGTTGATGTATTGCACCACACTCATGCCAGTAATCAACCTTGCCACATATTTTCTTTCCAGTCTCAGCTAAGTCATCTGTTCTCCTTGCAAATCAGTGCCACACTGGCACAGTGGGGAGGACAGTACGCTCTCCTGCTCGTCATTTGTCTGACTTGTAAAATTAGTTTTAGTTTTTCATGGAGAAGCACACAGAGAAGCTTTGTCAAACAAGCAGAACCCCGCTGGTGTTGAGACCTTCCCCACAGCTGCAAGGCTCTGGCTGCACAAGTTACACCTGCCTTGGCAAGCATAGGAAAGCCCAACCACACATGCTAAGTGATATGATCATGTAAATATTAACAATAAAGTGAATGCTGAACCTAATAATGAAAAAATGTCCTCAATAAACCAGTGGAAAGAGTTAATTAAATCTATTAATTTATGCTAGAATTCTAAACACTTCTCAACCTGTCTTGGTATTACCACTATTTAGAAGCAAACTCATGATAACACATATTAAACATTTGTTAAGATTTAATTTAAAACCTTGCTGGTTTGGGATATTTGATTTATGATTTGAAGTTTTTAATTCAGAGTCAAACCAGGAAACTAAATATTTTAGCAATTCATACAGTCTTTTCCAAAGTTCAGATGGATTTTTTCATTTACCTATTAATTTATTCTCAGTATTTGAAGTGTGGTGCAGAGAAACCAAAACACCACCTGGGGTTCTATTTTATTCTTAACACATCCTTCACTTATCATTTTATATACTGCTTCAAAGGGAGCCTCTTAAGGTGATCATGTTCATTGTCATTCCAGAAAAATATTATAGTATTATCTCCTAGTGATGTGATTCACATCTATAATAAAGCTAAACCTTACTTTCTACTTTATTCTTCCCTCCCAAAGTCTTAATAATACCTGGAAGATAACTAGAGAAAAGAAGTCATATCTGATCTCTATACCCTCAGTTTTATCCAAGATACGTTGTTTTAATTAAAAGTAGCCTATACCTTATTCAGACTATGCACCCCATTGTTCACACTTGAAGGAATACTAGGAAGAAGTAGAGTGATTAAAATTCCATACATGAAGGGGAAATAATCAACACTGTCTGAAGGCTTGGAACATATATTCATGTTATGCAATGTTACAGCCATTAATCAGATGACTACTCTGTCCTCTGGGATTGGTAAGAAAATGCTTGACAGTGAAGTTAAAACATATACCTACATGTCCTCCATGTAGCAAAAAACCTATATTTACACGTAAGCTAAATAGGAAGCACCTACTGCAGCTTCATAACTTTTAGTTCTTTAACATGTAGACAGTCACATTTTGCAAAAATGAAAGAAACTTAGATCAACTTTAAAATACTGGGTTTGATAAATGAATGCATTAGTCATATCAGGTAACAACAGAGAACTTTATCTACCCTTAATTTTCAAAACTTTCCCTGCCAGGTTTGATGAGCAGAACAGCCTAACACCAAGTCATTGTAATATCTCTTCAGTAATCAATTCATTCCCTGAGGAATGAATCAATTTATTGGCTGAGGAAACCAATGTCTCAATGGCCACGTCTCAGCCTTACTAGAGGATGACAAGGGTGCTGATTTGTTTGTAAGGTAGCTAAGATATCCTTACTTGTGCTTCAAGTTGTAAGGATTTCTTTATTGCTTCTTTCTGTAGAAATATACATAAACAACTTTTGCCTCTTAGGTCTAATTTCTTGCTTTCCACCAGACCCATTACTCCAAGTTCGCAGTATCTGTCCTGGACTATAACCAACCTCTTACAAAGACTTTTTGAGGACTTACAAAGGCCTGGAGTATATCCCTCTGCTTCAGTATTTCTTTGAATTAAAGAAAAGTCTTTCACAAATAAGAACTACAAGGTTATTTTACAGAAACCAAAGGCATTTCACTTAAAAAAGGGCTCTTCCCATTTCATATCGTGTCTTATCATTCATGACCTACCAGTATGATTATGAAGCAATGCATAGACAAAAGTAGGCATTTCTTTTCTAATACCAGTCTTATAACATCATTAAACCAATATGAAATACAATAAATCCCAGATATACAATGAGGTGGAAAGCCTTTTTTAATATAGACTTCCATCATCTAACCCATCATCCTTTTACCTTTGGTTTCTTCCCTCCCTGCTTGACAGTATTGATACTGTCAGTATTATAAAACTTCTATATAATCTTGGAAAATGGAAATTAGGATGTAGCAAACTGCAGTTCAAATAACCCTTAATTAATATTTCTTCAGGCATATCAGCTATGCCATGGGTATATGCACACTATTTGTCAATACAGTTGGTGTATTCGATAAGTATTTTAATGCATCTGCTACAATAAAGTAACAACAAATTCTGAAATGTACTGTGGATATAAGCACCCAGACCATAGGCTTCAGCCGGTGCGTGTGGAGACAGCACAGATTGTTAGCATGTGCTTTTGTGATTATCCATGCTTTACACCTATTTTTCTCCTCTCAGTAGATTCCAGACACTGATAGTTACTACTTTGGACATTGCAGCGCTATGTTAAGTCTTTGTATTGTTCATGAGACATTTGTCAAGAATGTCCTCTCTTGGCTTTTGGCTATTAAAGGGTTATTTAGTGTGAGATTCATCTCATTTAACTTTTGCTGTTGAAAAGACACTTATTCTAAAAGAGTTACATAGGCTTCTGTGGTAATCATTGGAGAGAGAGAGAGAGAGGTACTTCCAAACAGTGATTTTACCCCATTTATCTTAGTTCTTTTTCTATGGATAAAATTAATTTCCTCTGTGGAGACTTTCAACATGGATGGCAGGAATCCCACTTATGCTTTCCAAAAAGACGATGCTTTTGAGCATCACTTTTTTTTCCCCTTTGTTTTGTTTTTATATCAATGGAAGAAAAAAAAAATCACCTGTGAAGAAATTAAGACTGTTTTTCTACAGTTTCTCTAAAGTTTTGGTAGTATGATTACATACTTCCTACAGACTGTAAGATACAGTCTGAAAATTGATTCAACCAGGCTAGTCTAATAACAGTGACATTTCAAAGGGATCTGAAGAGCAGCACCTTGGTGATAGGCATCATGACTTCAAGGACTCTTATTAATTTGTAGTTCAAATCTACAGACTTACCTACAAGATTTCCCATATATCCACATGGTCCCTGGTCATTCCTTTTCTAACTGTGTATATTATTTCCCTATCTCAATGAGACTATAAAAGCAGCAAGATATGACTACACGCAACTAAAATAATACACTGCTAAAGTCATAGATATTCAAATAAACACTAATCCTACTTATTTTCTATATAGTATTTGGTGGTGCAGTCATTTCTCATGGTCTGGACATTTCTTTAACGGCTCTCAGCTTTTCAGCATCCAACAGCAATCCCACAGAGACTAGAATCCTGCCTTGACACACTTGACGAGTGTTTCAGCTTTCTCAAGGCTGCAACTAGAAGGCTGGGTATATAGCTGGACAACATGAACTGTACTAAAGGTACAGAATTGACTAAGGGAAATCAGAGAAAAAGAGCAGGCAAACTTTAGAGGAAACCAGTCTTTTTCCTATCAGATGAGGGGAATGAAAAATCACCCTTTCTTGAAACCATGCCTTACCACCAACAGCACATCTTGTAGCTTTCTAGAGGATACTGGTGCTAGGGACAGCTGCCAGTATGTGTAAATCTTCATACCTCCAGAATCAAGATGTCATTTTAGCCCTTAGACCTATTCTGAACGTAAACAGGGGGAGACCTTTGCTCCCGTCCCATACATGGCTGAATCTGGCCATTAAGTTAAAATTGACTAAGGATGAACATGTAGGAAAATACATATATTTGCAACTTCAGTATGAAACAAGACCAAGGAAAGCTGTCCACAGTTAGAAACTTGTAATGTTTTTTTTCCTCTCCCTCAGTTAAAATTTTCCAAGATTCTCACATGCCTGGGGTTTCACATTCTTCTTCCCAATGTGACAGCAGATGATACCATACTTCTAACACAGAACGTCTCTGTTACACTTTTCAAGTTTCCTGACTTGTCAGGGTCTAATCAAACAAGATGCTGAACGTAGTTGGTCCAACCCTGTGTTACACTGGAAACTATTTGAAAAGTGTGAAAAAGGAAATTTTGTGAAATTTATAGTTTCAATGTTATAAATAGTGACAGTGTATACAGAACAGATAAAAGAGTCCTCTTTTAATTTTTCTTTCATTCCTTTCATCAGAAAAGTACTAAGTCTCCTGACAAAGGAAAACAGCAGTCTAAAGTCTCCTAAGCACAAGTACTAAAGCTATAGCTTTTGCTGTTTGTGTTTACACTGCCTCTAGGATTATTTGGAGTAGCAACAGCTGGTTCAGCTGTAAGGGGAGTTAAAGTCTTTTCTGATATGGATGTTACACCTACACCTGAGTCTGCTGTAAAGTTGACAGTCTTCCCACAAACATTCAGTTCCACTCCTCAGGCTGGCTCTGTATCATTTCTTGTGACTGAATCCAGAAAGAAAGTAAAGGAAAAAAAAATGAAAAAGCATACTTGACCCAGGTGCTTGCTTTCCATGCTGCCTTTGTGTGACATAAATCAACATTTTTGTATGTCTGTGGCATTTGGCTGCTGCAGCTGAGCAATTACCTTCAGATATTGGTGTCTCCACCTCAGCTATACTCTGGGGAAAAGGTGTGAATTTGGCCTGAAATATCCCACATAACCCATTCAGGTTCACTGTAAAAGCAGTTGGTAAGGGGAGACCTCATGCACTTGCAATTCTATAACACAGGACACGTCCCAGGAGTCAGAGCTCCACTTCTACAAAAGTCAGGTGAAGCTATGCTACCATTTTTATGGCCATCTCAGAATCCTTCATACATCTTCTTCTTGTCTCTGACTGACTGTGAGGCAGAAGCTAATTATAACTTGTAAGTTATATACATAAATATTACTCAGAGCCTCAATAGCAAATTGTTAACATCTTGAACCTTCATATTGGAACTTAATAATAGACTCTGTTTTTTTTCCCTTGAGACTCAGTAGGATAGTTTAAGAATCCTATAATTAAGGATAAATTCATTAATTTAATTAAGAAATTATATTCTACCATTTTCAAATTTATTTCATCATAATCCACCAACCCTCCCTTTCACCACTGATTTTACCATACTAAAGGAGTCCAATCATAGCCTTACAGGGCAGAAAGTAAAGAAAGGATGAAACTTGGAAATAAATGTAAACCACATCTCAGAAGATTTTCTGATACTATTTGGGCGAGTTCCAAGCTGCACAGTTTACATTTGAATTACTTGTTTCCATACAAATTACTGTTAGCTACAATAGTAGAGAGAGGGAAAATAAGAGGTATCTAGGCTTAGGTAGCCTAAGTGTTGTATTTGTGGCAACCATATACATACAGAAAAATTGCATGAAGGAGAAAAAATACTTAAAGGCTTTTGTCTGGTTGGCAAGTTAGGCATACCTTTTATTCACTTGGTAATTTTATTTGGGGTTTTTTTTGTTTGTTTGTTTGCTGTTTGGGTGAAATGAAGCATCTTCAGTAATCTTAACGTATGCTCTTTGTACCCAGAGATAGAGAACATCCGACAAAATACTCTTGAAAGACCTCACCATTTGCAATGACCTGGCTAATAAACAAAAAGAGGATCTATGCACGATACAGTGATTTGCCTACTCTTATGGAGCCTTAGCTTTCTGTTTTGCTGTCCCAAATTGTCTGTTGAGTAGCTATGATGCTGACAATGAACACTGCAAAATGACAGCTCCTAGAAGTTTAGAGTTCCCATGAAGAGCAGCCACGCTTCAAGACAAGATTTCTTTTTATCTGACAAAGGAATGTTTTCAAATATGTGTCTCAGAAATCTGGGGAAGCCAGTGGACAATATGACAGACTGCTCTGATTTCTGAAGTCTTACACAGGAAGCCCCCCAGGAAAGGGCTACTCTCCCTCTCTAGTGGTGAAAAAAAAGAGACTGCACTGCTATACCATCAATGTGCTCAGGACACAGGCATCATGAGGAGGAGGCCCCTCACATCTCATTTACAAACTGAGACTCAAAAGTTTTCAGCATCATTTCTTGCACACTCTCCTTCAATACTGAGTGGATTAAAAGATGTTACTTACTGTAGAAAAGCTATAGGATTCACATGTGATAAAAGGAACATCCAAAATTCACCGGGGGGTGGGAGGGTTGTAACTCGAAGTTCTCCACTCAAAACAAGCAAGAGTGTAGTTTACAAAAACTCTGGTATTTTTAAGTAAATGGGAAGGCAGAGGCTAAGAAAATTTTTGTTTGTGTCTATAGAATGTAAATAGATAAAAATCAATCTATCCCTTCCTATTTATCTAGATGCTCACAGGGTCTTCACAAACAGTTTGAGCACTACAAAATCATTAATGGATTTTATACTTGCACTCTTCAACCAGCACAGGAAGTATTCACCTTTTACTGAGTCATAAACAGAATGATTTTTCAAATCAGGAATTAACCTACATTTGAGAGCTCTTATCTGATAAGTCACTTTCCCCATCCTTGCCTAGTTCACAGAATATGAATCTGTACTGGTGTAGTAATGTAACACAAAGCCATCCCAACGCATCATCCACCTATGGTCAATTTACAAAAGCACTGGGTTCCTTTTAAAACAGTATCATATTATGCACAGATGTATTATTAAATGTTCTCAGACTCATGGTGTAAACTGGGCAGAGTACAGAAAGAGGGTTAAACATGGAAGTAACAGTCTTATAGGTTTTTGGCTACTCCTCAAAGGGCAGGTATTCAGGAGTATGCCCACTGGGAAGCACAGAAACATAAATACCACTTTCAGACAAAAAGAAACAAACATATTTCCTAGACATGTTACTTTCTCCAAGAGGCAGAGATTTGATCATTTGAATGTGAAAGACAACAGATTTTCATGTTTGAAAGAGCAACAATTGTGATGCTTGTTAGCAGTTTTTGTTGTTTCTTGATTGTTATCATGAGCTAGGTTTATTAGTGTCCAGTCTTGTAATTTGAGATTGCTTTTCTTGCAATTTTCGTATCGATTTTCATCATCAAAATAATTTATTTTTTTTTTTATGGTTTCTAACTCTTTGCACTAGCTGGCAAAAATCATGACACATTAATTAAATCTTTAC
Source organism: Haliaeetus albicilla (assembly GCF_947461875.1). Taxonomy (NCBI): domain Eukaryota; kingdom Metazoa; phylum Chordata; class Aves; order Accipitriformes; family Accipitridae; genus Haliaeetus; species Haliaeetus albicilla. Next base: position 29,150,544 of record NC_091488.1, read on the forward strand.
ATTAATGGGCTTAGAAGCAGTTCCCATCTCAATAAATCAGGACCTTCCAAATCTGCACAGTTTATTCAACTTGCAATCAATGTTAATTTCCTTTTGGTTCAGCAACTTCATTTACTTTGGTATTGAAAGTCCAATTATTTCTGATTACAATTTTAATGTATTAAAATTAATGTGATATACTATCTATATTGTAATTCATTGCAATTTAAGTTTTATCACAGTGATGTTCGAATTTATTTTGAAGCTAATCTCACAGAATAAATACCAGTGTTATTAACCCAAATTTTACTTTCTGATTTTCACATAGTTCATCTGCAATTTAGCTACGGTCTCTATCTGGGCTGTTAACACTATGAAGTTTATTTTTGGTCATATGACAAAAAAATTAGACATGAAAAGTTATGGTTGCTTCTGCAATTGTAAAAGTTTGTCTCTCAGAGTTCGTGGGCTTTTGTAAAATTAACATAGTCACATATTCTCCATGTTGTAATGAGTTGTTTCTCTGATTTTTTAGACCCCTTACAAAACTCTGTGAGGCTTTTAAGATGTTTCATCACTTGCCTCTCTTTCTTTACATTGCTGCTTTATTAACAATTCTTCTGGTAGTCTTTCATGATGTCTTGTCCTTCAGTTTAACATCACTCCAAAGTGATGAGTAAGGAATTCCTAGTATTTCCTCTTAAGGCAGATTATATAATGAGGACAATTTTTTGAAGAAGATTGTTTAACATGGGAAACTATTACAACTGCTATGGAAAGGAGTTTTTGTGAAGTTTTTTGAAACCTATTAGGATTTTCCTCCAAATTTGCAGGTGTTGGCCATGATTCTGCATTCATTTTAATATTTTTTAGTAAATTATGACTAATTGTAATCTCCCAGTCTTGCAACCTTATTTATGCCTCATTCCCTCCTTTGTGAGTTGTCTTTGTTTCCTTTCTGATTTCTTTTATGGACAAAATCCATTTTTGACCTTGCCTGTCAAAGAAATGCAATCTTCTTCTTCTAATTAGCAAATTAGACATTAGTATATGCATCAGGATAAGTAGCTGAAAAAATGATGAGAGATTTGAAGCACTCCTATGGTTAAATGATTAAGAGTTTTATGCAATAGTGTAAATCATTGGAGGTTTCTTTGACTAAATCTGACAATTTCTTTAAATCATTTGAGGGACCATTTGAGACATATTGACACTTCATTAGGCACACAGACTAGAGTTCCTGGATGTATTGTATAGCACTTCATTAGATCAATAAGTTTAGCTAATTCACCTGCATTATGTTAATATGGCCATGAAAGAGTAAGGCAGAGGTAGTATTTGCTACCTTCTAACTGCAAAAACAGTTAGAAAAAATTGTGTTTGGATTATTCTTGCACTTGATCTGATAAAGTGTTTAAGGAAGATCCCTTTCACTCTGATATCTACACATTTATGAATCAGACATAATCCTCTAAGGAATCCTGGCTCTAATGAGGTGAATATTTCTCCACTGATTCCAGTAGCTCCAAAATTTCTGAGGTTTGCATTTCTGGATACAAGCCACCAATTGCTTAAGCAAAAGTACTGGGTAACTTCAAGCCCACATTGATTTTGGTACAATTTATCAGTTCATTATCCAGAAACAAATGATGGAGGTATCAAATTAGGCTGCTGCAAAACACCTGTAAGAGCTGGTCTACAGCATAGACTGGCTAAGGATTACCTGTTCGTTGTGCCTCCATTGAGAAGCTAAGAGTAGAAAGAGGAAAAGCTAAGAATCAAAAGCAGCTAGTAGAAGCCAGATTAAAATCCAAAGTTCAAATCCAAAGTAAATTCTGGGTTAGGTTCCCCCCCTAGGTAAAGTGTTCCAGAGCTGCAAAATATTTTTTTTTCCCAATGGATATCATGCTACTAATGTTTGTATTGGTTCAAGAGCTGAAGAAACTCTTGAAAGAAAAAGCCACTGAGATTTGTTAAATACACAGAAGCATATCTGGATTAGAAACACTTTTCTGATATTAAAAATAAATAAGTTTGGAAAAAATACAGGAAGGAGTCCCATCTGACTGTCTAGTTCTTAATCTTGCCTTTGCATTTTCTTAGGAACATTCTTGGAGGCAGGATACTGGGCTAGGTGGTCTTTTAGACTGATTCAGTATAAGATTTCTTGGGTAGTTAGTTCATATAGTAAAGTGTGATATTTTTATGGAAATAACCTGTTTGAGTGTCTCTGGGAGGTGTTTTTGGCAGGGAATGTTTTTTTCAGCTAACAAATCTTTTTCTTAGTAGCAGTACAACAGTCCATCTAAGAAGCAGCAGACTTTAAAAAAAAAAAAAGCAATATTACAGATATATAAATGTTTACTTGGTGCTTTTAGAATGGGTCACAGGAATAACCAAGTCATTCAGACAATTTTTATGTAAGACATGCTTTCCACCGAGGCACTTGAGGACTAAGCTTTAGAATAATGACTCTCTAAATGATAGTTTTCTGTTCATAATCATCTTCAATCATTCCTCTTTCCTTCTGCCTTGCTCTAAGTATAGTATATAAAGGTATTTATCTTTATGACAAATGCAGAACAAAGCTGGTACACAAACTATGTAAGTTATACTTGAGCTCTTGCAGACATTAAAACCTGTACGCCTCAGCCCTCAAGGAATAAAAAGCATCAGGCAGGTAGCCATCTTCTTCCTTCTTTATATATCCTCTATTACTTCTTAAATAAAGAAAACCTGTTTATGACTTTATTAGAATTCAGATATTTTGATTATTTCTTATTTAAAAATAACAATTCAATGGATGAAAAATATTTTTTCTGTTTTTTTTTCCTCACACAGTTCAGTCTCACAATGGAAATGCAAATATTGGGAACAAGTTACAATCAATCATTCTTCCTGGAACTTAAAGTACAATGCAAAACATAACATTAAAAAAAAAAATCAACTGGAATTGTGAGACTACAAGCCTAATTCTAGACGGAAACTGCTCTGCACAGCCTCAGGACACTCAGTAGTCTGGGTTTCAGCATTAGGAATTCAGGTGCTTAAAAAAAACCCAAAGCAAACAAAATGATTCAAGGAAACTTGCTGGTTATTTGAGCAGAGGCTTAGTGAAGGCTGGCATTGTTAGTTTAATGGCTAAAATTATGCAGCTCAGACAAATACATTGAAGTCTGGCATATAGTGAAATCAACTGCTTCTGACAAAACCTTCATTACAGTCATTGCAGTTAATAGACATATAAAAATGGGATTATAAAAAGTAAATCCTACATAGCTATCTGCAGAAGTTAGGTTAACAATTGTTACTCAGCACAACAATTAATATTTTCCAAGTAGAGAAATAAAACTCTTTCTTTCCTTTCTTCTAAATACACTTTTGTAATGAACTTTCCATAGTTAGTTTTAACTCTTGCCTGCATTTAGTGCCAGAATGTATTCCAAAACAGATGCAAATTAAGGGTTTTAGACAACATACCCAGCCGCTTTCTTGCACAGTCATAGAAAATACTGCTAGCAGCACACAGTAGAGATAACAATCCCATCCATATTTTCCAGTCAGCTTTTTGGCTAAATGCTGATTTGCAAAACCTGTTGTGCTTCAAATACAAATAAAAGGCAAAACCAGCTGATTTCTTTGTGGCCAAATGCAGAGGACACCACTATTTAACCTGAGTAAATGCTACCTCTATAACCACCAGGTGCAGAATCAAGGTTAGCTTTTTAAAAGCAACAGCCATATATATCTTTTACTATGGCACATGCTTAAAATTTTGAGTCTGTGCTTTCAGAACCACTCTACTGTGTGCAGACAGACGAAGTATTTCCAGTGCAGCTTCCCCTTCCCAAAGCTGTCAGCAGACAGGTGGAAAAGGTACGGACAGACCTGTCTCTCTCTTCCTCCTCTGAGATCATTTACAGAGCAACAGTGTGGAGAAATCCCTGCATGAGAACTGCAAAGGACTACAACTGTGCCTTTTGCCTGTTAGATCAGGTATAGTTTGGTCTGATGGAGGAGGCAAAGAAATGAGGCTTGGAGATTGATTAATCCAGAATCTGGTCTGACCACACATCCAGGGCAGCAGCATGACATTAGGAGCAGTCACTCTCACACCTGAATTAACATCCTCCCTGAGCTGTAAACCCTTCGTTAGAACAGTTAAATGCTATCCTATGGATACGTCACTGTTATGACAAGTAACAACGGCAACATAATTTTCTTCTTTTTACATAGCATTCCCAACACCTCGCAGGAAGCATTCAATCCATTAAAGATTAACCATACTGCAAATTAAGCCTGACAAGATAAAAATCACATAAATAATAAATGCTGAAGTAGCATGCTATGCCAAAACCTATTTCATCAAACACAATGATGAAAACCTCTTACTTTTTCTGTCTTGAAATTACTGATTTTGTAAGGTGACAATAAACTGCATCTTCCACACTTCTAAACCTCAGGGACAAAGCATTACAGACAAAACACCTTTGTCAGCCATCAGTAACCTGCTTTCCAGGAACTGAGACCCACTTCTGCATTGAAAGAGTGACCCCAGATTTCATCATCCAACAGAAATCAGGGACTAGGAAGCCCTAGCCATGAGCACAGCCAGCACAGGATAATGGTCCCAGGCAGGGGCCAGCAGTGTTGTTGAGCAGCCAGGTTGGGAGCATGCAAGGAGAGAGTAGGATGGGGTGAGAAAGCCGAGAGAAAGAGCACCCCCAGCACACCAAGCCAGGCAACACTCTGGCCTAACAGCAAGGAAGGGGCAGGTATTAGTAAATTTTCCTGAAAATAGTTTTAGATGGGATTTTTAATTAGGTTTTTCTGTATTGATTTAGATAGTATTTTACTTTTTTTTTAACTGCTAACATTCTATATTACTTAAGATATTTTTTATCCTTTTTTTAGTCATTGCAGGATTATTATCTTTCCTTTTCCACAGAGATTAAACATGGGAAATGGTAAATGAGAATTTCTTTAATTTGTCAGCATGTCTTTCTTGGGGAGGCGAAGTCTTCTGACAGTCTGATATTAATTTCTCTTACTTTTAACAATTAGTTCCTATTATTTCATTAAGTACATTACCTATATTGCTGCTGCCTATTTGTGCACAAAGTCATAGATCTATATATTATATGTAAAAAATTTTTTCAGACTGGTTTATTGCATTTTGCCGACTCTCAAGTTCATTATTTATACTTTGCTCAAACCTTTTTTTTCATGTATCTAGTTAGATGATCAAGTTTAAAACAGATTTAGTAATTCAGCAATTTTGTAAAAAACCAGCTGATCTCTTTTTCTCATCTGTTATTAATGGGCTACATTCCCTCTAAAAATTTTTTCTTCTGAATACTCATAAAGTCACCAGGAGTTAAGATGGGGATTTCAGCAGCTATGATACAGGGGACTGGGATCTGGAAGACCTAACTTTAACTCTGGCTTTACATTTTAAATGCGGATTTTCTGTTGGGTGACCATACCTCTGTCTACCTCTGTTTTCCCTCCCACTCTCTTTCTGACTTCTCTATTTATACTGTAACATATTTTCTGGTTTTGGTATTTACAGAATACAAACAAAGGCCCCTGTATAAGTAATAAATACTACCACTACTAACAATCACTAATTGGATTCTGCAAAAAGACTGCCTAACCTAGAAGTTCTGAGCCAATTTCTACTCTTTCCTTTCCTTCATCTCTCATGAATCTCTTCTGCATAAACATCTTAAAGCACTATTTCGTTGATGTTCAAAAAAGGAGTTTTAATTGAAAACTATCGCCTTTGCCTGTGTCTGAATTATCACAGAGCGACTGTGAAATGGGGTGGATCAGGAGAGGGGGGCAGACAAGGGGATCAATAAAACTGCACTGATTACACATCCCAGTAACACTTCCAGAAAATCAGTAACTCAATCCGTAGGTATTTTGTTTTCTCTTTCAGTCTGTAAAAGTCTAATTTAGGTCTCTGCAGGTCATTATAAATCTAGTCTGGTCTTGTGCAAGATAATGAACTGCAGCCCAGGTTTGTATGGGTCAGTAAATATCTACTGATGGTCTCTCCACGTTAGTAATAATTTAAAGTTGGCACTTAATAGAGATAGAGATATTCCACAGTGCTACTGTTTACATTTATGAGCAGTTTGTGGGCAGTGATATTTTAATTGCTTTTCCTCAAACAGTTCCCTTGCCAGATGACAGAAACAAACTGTAAACTGTATGGTCACTGTTAGATTATTAGCAACTATCTGCCAGGATGAGTTAAGGAGGTTTTTTCCAAAAGTAAAGACTGAAGCCCAACTGAAGGTCCACATTGAACTCACTGCACTTTGGTCCAAGATACTTGCAAGTAAGTCAGAGAAACATGAAGTCTAAAGATTAAACTAATAAGAAATTACAATAAGGAAGATTCAGGATTAACAAAAGTATTACTTATTCCATAGAAGTCCAATTAATAATATACTTTCTCCGTGACTGACAATTAAACAAACACATAAGTATAATGTACATTTAAAGATATTAAAGAACATTCAAGAACATATTGAACACAGTGGTGACAGGGTTGCAGTATGGTTACTAAGATTTAATTTTTCCTGAACGTTAGTCCATGTATTCCATGAAAGTACCCTTCTTGCATCTATGATTCTACAAATCTCTAGTAAAATGAGTGTTTAGTTTTACATGCATTTGTTGGATCACAAGATGTTCACACCACCACCATCTTCTTTTTTTTTTTTTTTTGAAGAGAAAGAGAAATCCTGCCATATGCAGATTTGACATTTCTTTTTTTTAATAACGATGAAATATATTTAAGGCATTTTGACACACTAAAGGTTCTGGATGCAGGACCTGTGAGGAACTCAACCCTCACTCCTTACAGATCCTGTGTCCAGAATTCAGCCTGTAGAGTCTTAGTGCACTTAATCATTATAAGACTAAAAGAAATCTAAATATTATGTTCAAAATACAAGTTTATCAGGATTTTCAAATCCTGTGATAAAATTCTGCAGGATGCTTTTAAAGAAGTGCTACATCCAGCTGAGAGAGAGAGAAACATGCGAGGTGAAAAAATTTGTCATAGCCCGCACGTGTTAGAAACAGTCACCCAGTTCTAAAGACTGGTATGTTGTTTGCAGGCATAAGAAGTAACATTTTTCTTTGAACTATCTAGCTCATTTTCTTTGGTAATTAATGATTCCACTATAAAATCTCAGCCAGAAATACTATAAAAGACTATCTAAAAGATATAGTTAGGTTACACTTAACAATGTAGCATTTGTAAGAAACAATTAGGTAACATCAGCCATAGGAAATAGAGTTCATCATCCTCTCATCATCATTAGAGTCTCCACAACAGACAAATGGTCACAGAATGTCGGAAATGTTTCAGGATAGAAGTACCAGAGAAAGTGCGTACATATAGAGAAAGCAAAGGGAAAAATACAGGGGGGTGAACAATAGGTTCATTTAGAAAAAAAAACAAACAAAAAATGTTAGTATGGGCAAGAGTCACTGGGAAAGAGCTTATAAAACTTCATTTAGCTTTGAGGTTTGCTGTTTAACTTAGCCTTCTTAATTTTGATCATCTACCAAAATCTACTATGCCATGCTGCTACCAACAATAACTTTCAATTTAATTCTGTTGGAGATTCATTTATATGTAGATGTTCAGCATCAGATGCATAAACCCAATGAAAGAGAGTCACTAAACATCTGCCACAGAAATTTAATAGTCAAGTCTGTTTAAGGTATAGCATTGTCCAACTGTCTGTTCTTTCCATCAGATATCATTTAATTTACCTTTTTTTTTCCAGTAAAAGTAAAAACAGAAAGGAGGAAATACACCTCCTTCTCCTTCTTTTTACGATGATTATATAATAGTTTGTAAAGATAATAATAAAACATGAAAGAGTCCCCAGCTGAAAAGAGAGCTGAGGGCAATACATTGTAAATAATCTCCTGTGTTATTGATTTGGAACCAGAAACACAACACTGAATCTTATACCAAGGGAGTGATTCATGTACTTAAACACAAGGGTCAGGTGCCATTTTAAATGCCCAAGTGTATACAAGACAGTTGCAACACATAGCCTGTATTCCTGCTCTTCTGCAGGTGCAGGTGTGGGATATCCTTGGGTATCTAAAAAGCGACTAGATTTGTAATTTTAGGAACCATTATTATTTGTGCAGTGACTTGCCTACAAGAAGTTGCTGCCTTGTATTAGTGGTAGCAGGATCATTCTCAGTAACATATTCTCTGCATTCAGAGCTACACTGAAAAGACAGCTTTAGTCAAGCTTTTGTCTTATTTTTGCTTTTGTCACTTCAGGGAAGTATAGTTTTATTTGCGTTTTCACATCCTGCATCCACCAATACAGTATGGCTGTAGAAATACCATTTTTAAATGAAGAGGAGTTAGATCACCCATACAAATAAATACAATAGCTTTAACTAGCTTCACTAACAGTGCTGAAAATTCCAAGCCTTCTGTGAATAAACTGATTAAGCAGGTACCAGAAGATATACCTCTTATACTCTGAAAAATACCACTTTGATCATTTATTTTAATTACTTGGCATCAGCTTTTCTCCTCCCCCCCAAACTCTACAACATGTGTCACAGCAGGGATGGATACAATACAAAGCAACAGTGTTGTCCAGTTGCTGAGCCACTCACTGCTATGGAATCATTCCCTCCAGCAAGCCACATGATGGGCAACACACCTGCAACAAGTCAGATAACACAGGTGACACAATGGTGCAAGGCTCTGATGGGAGAGGGGTACATTCCTTGGCACCTGTCAAATGCAACTCTCCTACTCTGGATGTCAGCTGTGCCTGGCACATGGAACGTAGGAGCAAGAGAGAAGCCATTGCACATAAAGTCGTCATCTCTCTTCCAAGGCTACTTCTGCCACATGTTGGTTTTCACAGCATTTCTATTGCTTCCCAAGAACTGCACACATAGTATCTATTCTATATGTATGCAACCAGTTCAGTATCTTTTATATATGCTATAAAGTTTAAAATTTCAAGAAGATTCTGCTGGACCCAGTGCTGATCTGTGAAGTTCCTTACTGATTACATAGGTGAGCAAGTGGATGTGCCTTCCCAGAGAAGAAGTCTTGTTCCTTCACTGTTATTCCCTTATTTTTATCAGGTGGAAAAATGTTACTCTGTAATCGCAGTGCTTTCCTCCTCCTTTCCTATATATTAGCACAGGTTTTTATTATTCTTAAACCACACAACTCAGGAACAAAATTATAGGATGTCAAAAAGTAAGATGCAGCTAACAAAGCCTAGAAAAAGCAAAACTGATCATCATGAGAAGTCAAAATTAATTAACTTAGTAGAGCTCAGTAAGGAAAGAAGGAATTCAGTTGTGAAACAAAACAGAGACTTTTAAGATTTTGTCCAGGAAAGCAAGGAGACACCTTGAACAATAAATAGAGAAGCTACCACAATCCAGGGACAACATTACATGCCAAAAAAGACCTATCCAGCTTCTGTGTGTTTCCCTTTTTTTTTTTTTTTTTTTACATTTGGCTATAATAAGTACAAGAGCCAACCCAAAGTAACCTATTTTATTGTGTTGTTTTTGAAAGACGTTCTTTGGACAGCAACATTTGACAATCAAACTTGAGTTGACAACCAAACTAGTGTTGCAAGATTATTCAATTTTACCTTACAGTTCATTTTGTTCTTAAAATACAGGTCCCATATAACTGTTGTTGAAGCTTAGCTTACTCTGAAAAAAATGAGAAAAAGCTAAATAAAACATGTACCTATATCTTTTGACAAATGTCTTAAAAATTATTTGCTTGCTTTTTATTTATGAATACATTCTTTCCTTTCAATCAAATAAAAAAAATCCTCTTATTTTAAGAGGACTGCTTACGAGAACACAGAAAAATAAAATAAGGTCTGTGAAATACAAAACATGGTAAAATATGGTGCTGGAGTTTCTGTCATACACTTGCAGTCCCAGAGTCTCAAGCATCTTGAAATTCAGAGTTCAAAGCATTTCAGATGATAGCTTTTTAGAGACTCATTACTGTGCCACACTTACAGCTCAACTTCAATGTGGAAGTAGAGAACAGACGAATGTGATTATCTGTGCAACAGTGATTTTTACTTATTGTTGTGTTGACCTCAGAAACTCCTATCCACCTACAGTCATAAAATACACCATCTCAGGCTGTGATTGCTCCTATGAAGCACTTACATCTGTCTATCCCTTTGTCCTAAGTATCTGGCCATATCTGCCTTCCCTACAGCCTCCTGAGAAAGTATCTCAGCTACCAGTGATGCATGCATAACAAGATTAGATGAGATAGAGAAGGTTTAGTCATATCTCCCCCCTTCAGAGAACTACCATTTTTTTCAAAATTAAATCATATTTAATCTTTGGACTTGGGTAGAGTGATAGAATGAGATCAGGGTTCAGAAATAGAGACAATGACATTAGGTGGAGCCTTCAGATACAGAGTCCTGGAGGCAGCTGTCACTCAAAGGGAAAAAAGGAATTGAGATGTATAATCGATATGTGGTTATTAACAAATCCCTGCATGTTGATGAAAGCCCATTATTAATTAGAACACAGAGATTTCTGCAGTGTGACTTACAAGAAGTGTGCACCAAGTCTCAATACTACTCATAACATCTTTCACTACTCCTCTTTCAGACAACCAGAATTCAGGGAGCTGTAACACAGACAAACATATATATATATATATTTATTTATGTACTTTACAGGTGAACAGGTGTACAGCAGCCCTGCCTCTTGGTAGGCTAAAGAGATTGGGGGATATTAAAAATATTTTTTTATTCAAAGTATAGCTATCATTCTTGTTCACCTAGATTTGCTTTATTTTGCCCTCAGAAAATACAGATTTCTTTGAATCAATGGACTTCAGTGCCTTGTGCAGGTTGTTACAGCAGAAATGACATCATGTATATTTTTAGGCAGGTTAAATAGACCCTTTACTGAAAGACACAAGACTGTGGTACTTATTCAAAACCATTCAGCAATGAAGCGGCTTGGACTGTTCTGCTTTTTGTTTTCTTGAAGTTAGAAGTTCATATTTATTTCCTTGTTTATTCTGAACATGCTTCATGCCTGCAAAGCAGACAACTCATTCCCTGACTCTTGTAGGGGAAATAACAATTTATACTCTTACCTCTACAAAGTCCTGGTAAACTTTTTAATACAATTCAGGCATTGCTACTACTCCATAATATAAAACATATTTAAGAATTATAATAGTCTTACTGAGATCCTTTTCTTAACGCCACAAAGTGTGTGTTACTATCAGAATCCCATCCAGACCTTCATTTTTGGTTTTGCCCACAAACACAACTCACTTTAAACCCAGGTGCAGGTGCCCAGGCTCTGGCAGGGGGTGCTGCGGGGGCGTCTGTGAGGAGAGGCCGGGGCTGCCCCGAGCCGGACACAGCCGGTTCCAGCAGGCTCTGACCGACCCACTGCAGGGCACAGCTCAGCCCAGCAGCCACCACGGCGGAGCCACAGGGAAAGCCTGTGTAAGAAAGGGCAAAACGCTGGACAGTCAGAGAGGAATGAGGGGGAAAAGTGTGAGAAAGAGCCCTGTGAGCCCCAAGGGGAGGGGAGCGGGAGGACAGGGAGGTGGTGATCCAGGAGACTGAGCAGGGGTTCCCCTGTAGCCCCTGGAGACAACCATGGTGATGCAGGTTGTCACCCTGCTGCCCATGGAGGACCACAATGGAGCAGGTGGATGTGCCCTGAAGGAAGCTGCAGCCTGTGAAGAGCCCACGCATGAGCACATTTCCTGAAGGACTGTGGTGCAGGGAAGACCTACACTGGAGCAGGGGAAAAGTATGAGTAGGAAGGAGCAGCAGAAAGGAGCTGTTATGGACTGACTACAGCCCCCGTTCCCCACTCCACTGTGCTGCTTGGGGAGGAGGAAGATAGAGGACCTGAGAATGAAGGAGTGAAGTTGAGCCTGGGAAGAAGGGGTAGGGTGGTGGGAAGGTGCTTTAGTTTTTGTCTTTGTTTCTCGCCATCCAGCTATATTTTAACTGGCAATAAATTAAATTCATTTTCCCTAAGTCAAGTCTGTTTTGCCTGTGATGACGGCTAGTAAGTGATCTCCCCATCTCTATCTTGACCCTTGAGCTTTTTCATCTTTTTTTCTCTCACCATCTCATTGAGGAGGAGGAGTCATTAGCAGCCAGGTGGGTGTCTGGCAGTTGGCCACAGCCAGCTCACCTAAATTGCTTTTTTAAATGGGCAGAAAATACAGAAAACTGTTTTGAGCTAAATACAGGTTGACGATTATCTCCTAGAGTGAACTGAGAGGAGCCCAGACTTGAGTGTGTGTCCCACCAAATGACTGCCAGCTATTTGGCAAGAAGATGGCAAGAAGAAAAAGAGCAGGGAGAAGTAAGTTCCTTCTGGTGAGTACATGGGGTAAGAGGAAGATTTCTAGTTGTACAGAGAAGTCAGACAGGAAGAAAGAGTTGGAAAAAACCTCACATTTAATGTGAGATTCTGCTCCCAGTAAAGCATGCTTCCTCTGACCACCAGAGTTACAAACAAGATCGGTTTTGTGGGGTTGTTTTAGATTTTTTGGTTTGTGGTGGTTGGGGCTTTTTTGTTGCTGTTGGGTTTTGTTTCTTTTTTTTTTTTTTTTTTTTAAGATACTAATGCTTCTCAAACATGAAGAAAGGGAATGGATCTACCCTGAGAGAACACTTTAGAGTCTCTTTCAACCGTAAAGAAATGTATCAAGAAATTTTAATTAAATTCTTCTGAAGCCTGGGGGGGTGTTTGTTTATTTATTTATTTATTTAAGCTTGCCTACCAGATAGGTGTTTGCAAATGCTTAATACCATAATTCTAAAGATGGACCACTTATCAGAGCTAAGCAGTATCAGTGAAGTGCTACAAGTGGATACTGTATTATTTTAATTACAAGATTAGTTGTAATGATATTTACAGTTATTGGGATCTAAAGTATTCTATACCAGCTTCAAAGGGAAGTATCAAACTCCAGACAAAAACAGTGGTTTCCATAGAGCAACACGCATTGTATCTGCCTTCTGCTTTCTCATTATCCACTCCATTCTTCAGCATCACACCCCTCAACTGTTGTCCTCATTCTTTCACCCTCACTTACTGATCTGCTTTCCACATTCATTTCTCAAGACGTTAATCTAATCCATCCATCAGTCATACACACATACATATACTCTCTCCTTTCTGTTTCTGTCCATTTTGCAAAAACCTTTAATTGCCCATTCTAGGAGTCCAGAGATTTCACACCTTAAGCTTAGGTCTAATGCACACCTGACAGATTGGTTTTCAGATGAAATATTATGGAATATATGGGTGTATAGTGTTAATTTGACTCCACTGATCACAAAAAGAAAGACAGAGATGGAACAGCTTGTGGATATTTTAGAGAAACTGTGTAAAAGACAGGAATAACACCAAGAATTCTTCACTAAAAATGGTTTAAGAGAGAACTCCTGGCAAATATTTTTTGCTGAAAATTAAGTCCTAACTGTAAAAATTTTTACCTGCTCTATTTCTGACTACACATAGTCTCATGCTTTATTGACGAAATTAATGTTTATAACACAAGGCAAGAGTATTCTCAATTTACATGATTATAATTTGGCCATCTTCAATAATATTAGAAATGTTCACATGAGAGTTTAAAAAATGCCTGAATTTTAAAAGTAAATCAATATAGCAAGTCCTTTCATGTTTTAATTGCTAACCCACATGGAATTATTAGGGCAAAAAATGAGGCAAGTGCTTTTTTTTCTTCTATGACCTCCAGTTCTCTCAAATCTTTCTGCTGATGGTAGATTTTGACATACAACATAAAGTTGCCTAAGTCATGTTGCACTATTGCTATGTGGTAATTTTTTCATTCAAAATATCACTTTTTAAGGGTCACTGGTAACTGCAAAATCCTATTGAGGTTATTTGCTAAGGAAAAGCTGACTTCCTAATAATGTTACTCTTTCATCCCATACAAATTTCACAGGGGTGAGACAAACATCCATTTACCTCACAGTATGTAGCTTAAGAGCTTGAGATATAAATAGTGTTTGTAAATATATGCAGAAGGAGGCCTTTGTAAAGCTCATGTTTACCAAAGAACAGTGTGAGGTATAGACTAAAATAAGACTTCTTTTTTTATGTAGCCTATATGAAGAGGGAGTAAAATGACAGATATGTAGCCTGATTAAGGGCTTTGTTAGGTTTAAAGCTTCAACACTAACTCTTTTGTTTATGAAACCGTACAACTGAGACTGTCTAAACCCCAGAAATATACAGTTTATATTTCTACTGAAAAATTGAAGTGCAAAAAGGAATGCAAGCAAGGCAATGGGAGTTCTGTGTGCCTGTTCCAGGCAGTATGTGCAGTCTACAGGCATGCGAATGTTCTTTGTAAATATGTGATGGTGTCATCTTTCATCCCAAAGTGTTTCAATAACTGTGAGATAGCAGTATAAAGCATATAATTCTGGACCGGATGTTAGAAGTAAAACAGAATAAAAGAAAAGTAGTGCACAACACTGAGTGGAGGAGAAAATTGAGTGAGGAAGCAGGACATGTACTTTATCATCCTAAACATGCTGATAAGCAGCTAGGAGAATAGGGCTAACACAGCATAAGATGTAAAGGGAGTGGGGAAGTTAGAAGGAGAAATCTTTGTGCTCTTCTGTTTGTAGAACTTCTCTGACTGGGAAGAATTTCTAGTTCCAAAGGTCCCAAGACATAAATTAGTTCAAAAGAGTGGTACTGTCTCACTGGTACAAAATACATAGGGACTTACTTTAACTGAAAGGCATTAGTTACATCACTATATGAGAAATTTTCAATCTACAGCTCTCACAAATCTTGTATATATCTTATGAGCATTTCAAGAGTGCTTCCTTCCCTGGGCTAGGTTATATGACTGCTAACTAGACTGTCCTTAGGTATATGTTCAACAATAATCCAAATTCCTAGGTTTAGGAGGAAGAAAACAGAGGTGATTGAGGCACGTGTCAGTGGCAGTGCTGGGATCCTTCTGCATGTTCAGCTCCACACCACACGGTGGTCAAGAATAGTCACAGAACAGTCAATGTTGGAAGGCATATCTGGAGACCACCCAGATCAACAACCTGCTCAGAGCAGGTCAGCCAGAGGAGTTTGCTTAGGATTACGTCCAGTCAGGTTTTGAATGTCTCCATGGATGGAGACTCCTCAAGGTACCTAGGCAACCTGTTCCAGTATTCTATCATCCTCACACTAAAGAAGTTTTTTCTTATATTTAAATAGAATTTCCTGCATTTCAGTTTGTGCCCATTGCCTCTTTTCCATTCGCTGGGTAACACCTGACTCCTCAGGTTGTCTTCTTTACTCCCTCTTATCAGGTATTTATACACATTGATAAACCCCCCTTGAGCCTTCTCTGCTCCAGGCTGGACAGTCCCAAGCTCTCTCAGCCTCTCCTTATCATCCTGTCCCCATCATCCAGGTCATTAATGAAGAGGTTAAAGAGTACTGAACAGGCCAGTCTGCTCTCTTGACATTGAAGGTTGTCATACTGCTTTTTGATCTGTTCCCCCCTATAAAGATCCTGAACTCCACCATCAGATGGTCACTGCAACAAAGGCTACACCCAACTTTCACATCCCCAGTCAGTTCTTTTTGTTTGTAAGTGTAAGCAGTAGTATGAGTTCCAGCAGACCTGCTTCTCAGTACTCCAGGTCAGGTGGTACATGCTCTCTAACTCTTCGCAAGGTAGGATCTCACGTTTATAGCTCACAGAATCAAGGGCTACACTCCACAACAGAGTCTGTCCTAGAACTGTGAGATCCAGGATACCCCTCCATCAGAAGTAATCTTTCTATAGCCAAGCATACCAGCTTTATTACAGAAAACTCAAAATAGAGACAGCGTTATCTCCTAGGATTTGGCCCATGGGGCTTACATTCTAAACTCAGCTCACATGAAGGAAACTACATTTGCAGAGACACCCCCCAGCCTCTATTAAGTTAGAGTTTCCTTGTTAAAAAAATAGTCTGATTACTTGTTTTCAGCTTCTGCTTTGACGTTGACATCAAGCCCTCATTATCATATTCAATTAGCTTGTAGAGGTAATACTCCAGCATTGCACACCTCCCTGAGAAACATTATTGACTTCAACTAAATAAGGTACATTTGCAATAAAAGAGGGGCATTTAAAAAGAGGATTTAGGGGCTTGTATGTATGCATACAAAATTGAATATCTCTTAGTAAAAGCATATTATAGTAAAATTATTCTAGTTTCCTATAAGGGCACCTGAAAGAAAAGAGCAAAAGAGGAGAAAAATTCAAGAATGGGTAAAACTAGGGAAAACTGCATAACTACTGAAAAGTGTACTCATTTTTGCTTCACTTGGACTTCATTATCTTATGAATATCAAGATGAGGGGAATAGAAAATGAGCACATATTAAAACCATATATTTTATTTCCCTGTCTCAAAGAAACAAACATTGTGTCACAATTGGGGGGGGGGTAACTTCTGTATTAATTTTCTTCCCATCAAAGCTCTCAGATCTATTTATAAGGGGGGTAAAAGTAAGAGAGTAAAAGCAAAACCACTGTGTTTGTTCTAAAAAGACTGCAAATCATATAGGGTGTACCTATAGTTTCTCTAGCTTGGTTCAGGGGTGGTTTTGAAGAAAATGGCATGAGCATCTCCATTTTCTGTACTTTGGTTTTCTCTGTAGAATGGTTTCAAAACACATGATTTGGAAACCTTCCAGATAAGAAAGAGCTGGAAGATGTGCTCTGGAAGCATCCCTAGTATACTTCATTCAGTCCATGAAACCTTATTATGGCTCATACAAAACTAAAAACAAACAAGCAAGCAAATAAATGAAAATGAAATTGGTTCGTGTGGATGTCAGGTCCCCAACATAACTGACCAACTGTTTCTAAAGGTCCTTTCCTATTAATGTATACTACTTGGCAATGTATTTGGAATGGAATGGAATGGAATAGAATAGTTTCAGTTGGAAGAGACCTACAGTGATCATTTAAGTCCAACTGCCTGACCAATTCAGGGCTGACCAAAAGCTAAGGCATGTTATTAAGGGCATTGTCCAAATGCCTCTTAAACACAGACAGGCTTGGGGCATCGACCACCTCTCTAGGAAACCTATTCCAGTGTTTGACCACCCTCTCAGTAAAGAAATGTTTCCTAATGTCCAGTCTGAACCTCCCCTGGTGCAGCTTTCCACCATTCCCAACGCACCCCATCACTAGATCCCAGGGACAAGAGCTCAGCACGTCCCTCTCCACTTCCCTCCTCAGGAAGCTGTAGAGAGCAACGAGGTCACCCCTCAGCCTCCTTTTCTCCAAACTAGACAAGCCCAAATATGTCTACTATGTAGACTTAGTAATAACTGAAGAGGACTGAAGAAACAAAATGCTATTCATGCTGCACAACTTGAAAGGAAGTGCACATGCATACATCTTCTCTTTGACACTCACATAAGCCCAATAGTTTTTGCAGGGTGATCTTTAGTACTTGCTCTTGTGAAACTCTGGGTTTCAGGAAGTCTCAAGATTACCTGTGGTTTAGGTTTCCTCATGTTCATGATAGTTTACAGTGGTGTTTTGCACAATAGGTGACTGAATTATTGCTTTTCTCTCTGGGTTGGTGTCCTTGTTCTGGAGGTAAAGGGAGAGGTTTTGGTTTTAATCAGTAAATAGTCTCATCCTTTTTTCTTACATATTTTTCAAATTAAGTACAATATATATGATGCCACATTTTTACATTAGGCACTTCCAAATCTAATTAACTGCAGCTTAATAAATGTAATCCTGCTATTGGTACTACTTGATTTCAGGGAGGAAAAAAATTATATGTTTCTAATGCACAAAAATTGCATTTGGATATAACATATGACCCTGCATACTCAGGATACAGAATAATCGCTAAAAAGCTCTTTTCTTTGCTTTTCCCTACAATCTTTTACCAGAATAGCAATGTTGTACTGGAAGTAACATAAATACGGCACAACACATTGATCGCATTTGGGTCACTGCTATAAAAAGGTTATACTTATATTCCCTAAGGCCTCTTCTCCTAAAATCCTTTTTCTCGCTCCTCCCCTGTCAGAAGATCCTGTTCTAACATCACTACCAGAATTATCACTACATTATGCTTTGTCTGCCATTAAAAATGCATTTCCAATTTCGCAGCTGGGAAAGCATTCAAAACTTCAGTTGCTTCTATAACAAAGAGTTCAAGTGTTCAGAAGCAGGAGAGTACTGTGCACGCTAATATAAGGCATTAGGAAAACTACAGATATTTCTCTTAACAGCACATTCTCTGAATTAAAGCACTAAATTCAACTTATATCTAAAGCCATTTATTATATGCTTCACTCAGTTGCAGGTGCATTTACTACATTAGTATTAACGACAATATTGATTTTACTGGAAAGTCCCTCTCTTGGATAGCTCTATCACTAAGGAAACTTCTTGTTGCTTATATACAGTAACTCTGACAAGCTCTGGTCCTACCTGAGCTATCATATGCCAGATTAATGCACACAACCCAAATGCAGCAGAGTCACCATGCACATCTGTAATAGCTGCAAGGTATGTTTGTGACAGATCAGCAAAGTCCTGTATTAAACCAGCTCAGTAGCCACAGCTTGGATGTACATGCGCATTCATACCTATGACACACATGCAAGATAGTTTGCATGAGCAGTAGCAGCGACAGATGTGACAAACCTACAAAAAGCCCGATGAGAACAGAATTCCTGACTAGTTGGAAAAAATTGACTAGTTGGTAACAGTGGGATTAGAAAACAGCAATAGAAAATTACTAAGAGGCATCCTTTTGTCAGTTAAAGGCTGTGGGTTTATCTGATTTGTTGCTGAACTTTGCAGTTCTTGGTATCACAAATATTCACCTATTGGATTTTCACAAAAAAGTTCTGTGTGGAATCAAAGTTTCTGGATTCAATTTTTTTTTTTTTTTTTTTTTTTTAAATTTGACACAGATCACCTTCACTGGGATGAATAAATAAATTAGTCCTAGGCCACCCATGCGTTCTGTAGTTGGCTGGCACAAGACACGTAGAACATCAGCCGAGTAAACTGATCACTTTTGAGGTCTGTCAACCACTTTCATTACTATTTTCTTTGACAACTGAACACATCCTGTGAGTCAGGCCTCCAAATGTATAGGTTTAAAAAAAAATGTCTACAACAATTATGACCACCTTTTCGAGCGCTTAATCTATAGGTTAGCAAGGACACCATCCCTTCCAATTTGGAAGCATACATTACATGTTTGCAGCCAACATGAAGGGATGTTTATCTTAGAGGTGACTCTTCCTTTGCAACCTCCCATTTCTTACAATCCCTAACCTGAGCCTTACAGGTATTACAATTCCTCCACCCCCTTCTTACTACCTTTGCCTTTTATTTTCAGCTGAAGATGAAAATTTTCTTAGGATTTACTTTCCAGTGCTGATACTTCTAAAAAAGTAAGGATTATTTGATGCATTGGTTAGTCACAGAAAAATCCATGTTAGGCATTTGTTTATCCATCACTTGTTGTTTGAGTAGACAATGTTGCATTTCCAATCTTTTCTCCACCACAATAAGGGGTTTTTTTCTAGGAAAAAAATAAAATTATGGGCTTTCTAAATAAACTCTAATTCATGTTCTTGAGGAGAATTCAGTTATCATTCTTTAAGGCTCACAAAGAAATATTCTCCTTTATATACTTAAATTGGTTTATCAACATTAATACAAGCTGTACAATCCTAAATGTCTACTGCCGATTGGTAGTAAATCAAGTTTTCATTTCACAACTGACATAAATGTTCAGCTTTTCTGAAATAAATTTTAAAGCTATACTTTCACTGACAAGCATGCAAGGTTTTCACATTATCTTCACCATGTGAAATTTGAAGTTATTTTAGATAACTTCATATGTCAAGGTAGCACAAGTTGGAGGCCAAGCGAATTGTTCCACATGCACTAATTGCCTTACTAAGATAAACCAAACATCATGCTATAGTGCAGTGTAGTCTTGCAACACATTTTTATGTACTATGTTTAAGGTTTCTCTTAACCATAGATTGTAGGACAAAAAAAGATTTCATGCTATTGTTAACTTTTAAAACAAGTCAAAGAACTGACACTCTTTAATATATTGTGATGGTAAGAATCAATGCAGTATAATTGACCTTTCAGTAGCAGAAAGTATACTTCAGTATGACAGGATCTAGAAGACAGTTTATTAAAACTATTAAACAGACAAAAATCCCCTCCCTAGATTTGTATTCCAATCTGCCAACATGTTTCCATACATTAAAAGCAAGTAAATAAAAAAACTCTTCCAGACAAGTTCAGACACACCACTAGTTTAACAAAACTAATAAAGGAAAGCACATACATTGAAATGAGTGGAATGCAACAAAGTAATTTCAAAATAGTTTGTAGACCAATTTCTGTGCCTCAGTCTACTTTAATATTATTCCCACCCCAAATGTAATTTTCTCATGAAAACCTCAAAATACTCAAAGGAAATACATACAGGCATTACTAAAACAAACTGGAAATATATTTTTTTTTTCAGGGATAAAAATTAAAAGGATCAAACTAATATGGCCTTTACTCTTCAAGAAAACTTAATTAATAACACAGATGATACTGTTCCATTACCTGTCAAGGGACAAGAAGTGTTAATGATAATTGTGAAACTAAAATGTAAAGTAGCTGAAAGACAGAATTAAGGTCTATCAGATTTTCACATCTATGTGGTTCAATTCAAAGTAATGCTGAACTGGCAGTAGGCATAAAAATAGAAGTTGCTCTAAAACACCCTACAAAGAACTAATCAAATATCAGTATCGGACACATTGAATAAGTAAAACAAGTACATAAGAACCTTTCAAATATCTGGTTTTAACAAACTATTAAAAATTAAATCAGCTGAAATGTAACCTATTGAAAGCTACTGCCTGAAAATGGCAAATACAATAGATTCCTTTGTTATTACAAAATTAATAGCATAAATTCTGACTATGTTCTACTTTCTGTTACTAGGAATCTTTAGCTTTGGAATTTTTTTGGAATTCTGCTCCAGTGAAGTTAAAATAAAACAGGCAGTGATTTCAGTGTAGCCACAGTTCTCATTTTGATCTCACAACAGTTTCACTTATACGAGCTGAACTTATTTCCCTACCTCAATTGCATTGGGAATCAACCACTGTCTTTACTAACAAAGTATTTGCATGTGCTGAAATCAGATTCAAAAGGGCAACACCTCGTATATACAAGAAAGTTTTCCTTTAACTAATTCTTGACTTAAGTTGTTTTTTCTGTACAGGGCATGTTGTTCCTCTACATAAGCAACAGACCACAAAATTGCCATCAGATATAAAAGGCCACTGAGTACTATCTCTCCGATTTTGGAAAAACCATCAACATCATATGCTGAAAAGGCCATGCAAGATCTAGCTTCATGTCTGTAGCTTTGTTATCACAAGCTTTGTTATTTAGGAAGCTAACTCTTAATTTCTAATAAAACTCAGTCCTTCTGCTGGGAAAACAACTTTAAAAAGAAATATTCTTTTTAATACTCAATTTAGGTACAGAAGTATAAATACCAGTTAAAATGGTGGGAAAGGATAAGCTCATAAGGGAGAACTTGGTGCAAATCCCTGTTGAGAAAGTGCAGTTTGGTCAAAAACAATGCTGACTTTTTAAAAATTGTTTTTTAATTTTTTTAATAAAGTAATTGAGTTGTCCCTCACAGCTGCCTCAGATCTGAATGCAGCTTTGTAAGTAAAAGAATTCTCACTTAAAGAAAAATGAGAATTACATTTGGACTTGATATTAATTGCACATATTAAAGCACAAAAATAGAGCAAGTTTGCACTGGTATGTTTGTGTGAGCCTAAGGCTTAGATGGCTTGTAGAGCTCTTACCTGCTCAAGGAAATGCATTTTCTACTTATTAATGTCATTAGTATCAATTAAATTTTGTCTGAGACAAAAAATAAACCAAATTCTGTCTCCAGGCTGTCTAACTAGCTAGAAAACATAACTATATCCACACTGCTGCCAACTTTCATGATTTTATCAAGAGCTGCAGTGTATTTGGTATTTTCCTCAGAGGCTAGGGTCAGTGACTCACTTGAGCTCCCACATTTGCCTAATGTGCAAAAGACAAAACCATCAGAGCAAAACTCTTGCAAAACATGAGAGTTTGAAAAGTCACATTATTTTACAGTGCTTGGGATTAGTAATACTCACAGGAAGCTTTATGAAAAGGGTAAGAGTAGAAACAAAAATCATTTACTTTTGGAAAATACTGTCTCAGGTATCAGCTAAACAACTCCCTGTAAAGATGAACCATTTACCAGTTTGTTACCCATCATGTATTATTACAAACCACTACTGAAGCTGAATGGTTTAATACATGGTTTATATTAAACTATCTAAAAATATCACTTTGCCTTCCTAGGTGTCAAGTATGGCTATAGTCATCTTTCTGGTTTCTCTTTGCAAATACATTGTTTAAGCTGTGTCTATAATGCAAAATTAACCCAAGTAATTGGAACCAAGTTAATTCGCTTCATTGTCTGCCTAACATGCGCCTCCTTCCTCACTATCTGTGTATCTGATTTTATGGCTCAGTTATGCCTCTCAATTATGCATGCCATTTAATGGCACTTCCTCAGCCCAGAACCCTGGTGTGCAAACTCAACCAATGTCTACTGCACTGACTTTTCAGTCATTCTTTAACTGATAAAAAGATCATTCAGAACTATTTTGCACTTGACAAGACCTGCTTTTTGTTAATAATAACGGAAGAGATTTCAAATGCCCGAGAGAAAGTCAAGAGAGAAAAATCAATGGAATCTGCATTCTCAGCACACCTCAATTTCTTTGAAAAATCTCCCCTAATGTTACCTCTACTCAAATAATTATTTATATCTGTATTTATGAAGTAATCCAGAGTACAGGAATTCACTACTCCTTATTTCCTTCTCAAAGATACTACACACAGTCTGCAGTTACAGTCCAAATTAGATGTTCTTCATTAATATATCCTTAGAGGTTTCATAATCACCTATGCCAGCATGTATTTTAGAAATTTGTGCTCATTTTAAGCAAAGAGATAGAAGTGTTCATTGCTATTTCAAATGAATGATTTTCAGTTTTGTTCTATTGCAGTGAACTGAGTTTACTGAACTAGGGTTTGAGTGGTTTGGAGGTTTGCTAAGAATATTTCTCTCAGTTGTAACTGAAACCAAGATGCAGAAAGCTTTTGGGTTTTTTTGGTCCAGCCCTCACAAGACATTTATTCAAAGCATTTAGCTATTTCTTGCTTTACATTGACACTGCATGTACAGTACCAAAAAATATAATACATATGTCTATAAGGCTTTGACTATCCTTCCTCAGGATGCCCCTGCTTGTTTCATGTGTAATGTGTTCAGCCTAAGTTCGATTTCATTCTTCTTAAATGTTTGTTTTCTTTATCAAGATTCTTTAAATTTTAGCCTTATAACTCTCCTTCAGTCATGAGCAAGGTGTTTACTGTTTGATAAACTTGATGGATTTTTTTCCTGACTTCAGAGAGGCATAGGGATGTCAGCTTTACTACTACTGTCAGAGCTGCCAGGTACCTCCAGCACAACAAAAATAGTTTGCACTTTAAAAATGTTGATGTAAATGCTTTTAATGGGCTAATTTGCATTAGGTGTGAGAAATGACCATGTACGTACATCTAATACCTTAGCAAGTAAGTGCAAGAAGTATAAGATCACTATGGTGTGGGTCTACTGGAATCAAACCTTTTCCACCTGTCAGAGCCATCAGCAGAACATACTCAGATTATCATTCATTGTTTTGCAGTGTATTTTTGAAAAAACAAACAAACAAACAAACAAACAAAACAAAACAACCAACCATCTTAAAAATCAGTATTAGGTCATCTTATTTCCATTCCGTGTTGCTTATTTGCTTTTAGTGGAAGTCAACAGCATTGAAAGTATTAGTACTATCTTACTTTAACCCAGTCTTATAAAAAAAAATTACTATATTGATAACTGCATTGCAGTCATTGCTGTTGAAAGATTTGTGAAAGGGCCAATTTAAAATTTCTTCAAAGTGCTACTAAAATAAGAATAACCTAAACATGAAAAGAAATAATACTGATACCATAGACCCTGCCTCAAAATGCTAACTCAAGTGACAGAACTGGGTTAGAAATCTATGGTTTGCTGAAGAAAGAATAATCACACCTCAGTGATCTCTTAGCTGACTCTAAGTATTCACATTTTAGACAAGAATTACTATTTCTGAACAGACATACTGCTTATAAACAAAGTAAAAAATATGCATGAAGAACAATGAAAAAAAAAGGAACATCCTATTCTATGCCGCCTCATTTTTTCCTCTCCTTTGCACATCATATAGAAATGATGTATTTATTAGAGAACTTTAGGAAGAACCATAGTTTCTAACTTGATTTTCAAGTCCCTTAAAGACTTTTGAAATGCCTAGTTCTAAATCACATGGATATTATTCTGTTAGCTGATATGAACGCAAGTGGAAAATGTAATATTTTTTGGTGGCTGGTTTCATCATGTTCTGCTGTATAGAAACTGTGGGAGTGTGTCATTTCCAGTCATGTTTACAGTGTCTTCAAAACATGAAGATAATCTTAAACAGCATAGATACGTTTATTGAGCAAACCAGCTATATTTTAACCCCTCAGTAGCAACAGTGGTAAGTTATTAATAAGTGTTCCTTAGATTAAAAGTCTCTGATTTGATCTTCTTGAATTTAAAATATGACTGAGTTCAGTCTATTTCTTCGAAATACCCATTTTTCACTGGTCCCAGGGGAAAAAAAAAAAATAAAATTCTAGCCACTGCTCCTTCTCCAGATGCCTTCCAATTTCTCTTTCTTCTGTACTTGAGCAGCTTTTTTATTTGCACAAGTACCTATGCACACATTAATTCCTGAACTCCCAATTTTACTTCTCTGTTCTTACCCTCTCATTTTATCTAGGCCATTTGACAGAGTGGAAAATTTCCTTCTCTAACTTTTTATCTTCCTTGAACACCTTTCTGGGTGGTTTTTTAGATGATTAAATTTCCTCTCCTTCTACCCTCTAAGTGTTTCATCCTTTCTTTTTAACATATGATCTCATTCACTTTGAAAATTGTATCAACATCAAAAAGTTCTACTCACAAATACTATTTCATTGCCCATCTACCTTCTAATACTGCTTTTCTTTTTGCCCTTACTTTCTGGTTGCACTAATAGCAATAAGCCTAATACACGAAATCAAAATGCTCTTTTCTTCTTTCCAGGAACAAAACTTTGATAAATCAAGATGAGTTACCTTCTTTCATCCTTTTAAGCTATCAACTATATATCTTCACATATATTATGTATATTTAATGAAAAACTCATATATTTGCACTAAAGAGGCAGTGTTAACTCTAGTTTCTAAATCTCTGCACCCTTTTTTTCTTCTGTTTTTACAGTGTCAAAACAATGCAAGTAATCAATAAGTACATTGCTGTTTCTTTTATCAGGCTTTGCTCATAGCTAAGAGGTTTATATTATGTTTCATCTTCTGCTCTGTCTAAATGGCTGTGGGTGGAAATGGAAGAAGACAGAGAAAGCTATGTGCCTATTAAATTTACAACATAATGTACTGTATGGCACAAGATAACCCTTATTTATGCCTAACAAGAGCCTAATCAACATACGTTACTGAAATTAGTTCTTATTCTTTGCATGCTAAATATGTAACATATTTAAGGGAAAACCAAAGTAGTGTAACAAGTGTACACTAAATTACACTGGTTTGGCATACCATAGACACTTTAAATTGAGTATATGGCAACTTCCACTGATTTGATATTCTGTCAGGCTGTTAGGAATGGCAGAAGTATACATTAAGCAGGGAAGCTCCTGATTTATTTTACTCTTTCCTGTTCTCTGCCTCTGCTGCTGTATCCATTTTGTAGACCTACTGAATGCTAAACGAATGCAAGCTGTATTTCTAAATGCGCCCATTTTTATGATCAGCTTAAGCCATCATTTACATAATGGCTGAATTTGACTTGGAGGCTTTCAAGGAATTGCAACTTATTCCATGGTGTAACTGGACGGATTTACCACTGCTCTGAACTGCAGAATTCAATGCTGTCATTATTACTAATTCAAACTAGTTCTACTACAAATCCCTAATTTGTATACATAACCTACTTGAAGGCCTATAATTTAAAAATAAAAAATAAAAAATGGTAGCATTACAGAATTATGGTGAAATATTTATTCCAATATGCTTACAGTACTGTCCAAGAAGACATTCTGGAATAAAGATATTTATCACTACAGTGACAACAGTTTCATTAAGTCTTTAGTACTTTAGGCTATGTGTAACCTTTTTGGTAGAACTTCCATATAATTAGCCAACAGTCACAAAAATATTACTGTTTCCACTGCTATCCCACCATATTCTAGAGGCACAGAAGGCACATTTTTCATTTAAAATGAACACTACATGAAGCTCTTTCATTGCTGAAATGCCTAAGTCAGACACATATCTTACTTTGTTTTCCTTTTTCTATATTAGATTTTTGGGTGGTTTTTTTTTTTACGTATTTGAACCCACATTTTTGCCAATACTAAAACTATTATTGTATCCTCGTGGTCACAACACTGCACTGCAATTTATTTTTGTTCAGTGTTTAAGACCTTTGTAGTTTTTTTTTTTTTTTCATTGAATAGGAACAAGAACTTTAACCAAGGCATCCTGAAGAAGAATTCAGGAAGTAAGGATGAACTTGATCATATTTCACTCTGTACCGCACCCGAGACATCATCTTTTCATATCCTATCCAAAAACTGTACAACTATAAGCAGCCCACAGAATCACAGAAAATAATACTTGGAGATACAGGTTGCATAACACAGAAAAAAATCCATGCACTGGTCAGCACTATTACTCTAGCACAGACACAGACTACCAAATTTATCTACAAAAACATTTCAAATTAAGACTAATTACACCTCACAAATTATAGGCATTCTTTATTCAGGTATTTCAAAATATATTTTCAGCAGAAGCCAACATGAAAAAAAAAGGGGGGGGGGGGGAGATCATAAGTAGACTATTTTGAAATATTTTCAGTAATATTTTCAAGGAAAACCAAAAATTGCCACTATGTACACAATTCCCTGGCTCTTGTCCTTAGTTTTAGACACTCACTATATAAGTGAGATTGCACTGCAGTTCAGAAGAGGTAGTTGAGCAGACAAGCACAGCCAAACTACAGCAAGACAACTGCACAACATATGTCATATCATTACCATTTCAGGTGTTTACTTAATGGAAGTACAGACATTTGTGTTCATCCAGTTTATTGAGAGTATACTAATTTAGATCAAGATGACACACAACACAAATAGTATGTATATGGGGAAGAAATAGATTTATCTTCTAAGTAACTGAACAACTAGAAATCAAAGTTTCATGGGAAATCAATGCAATTTAGTCTTCAGTGAACTTCCACAGGAAGGCTGAGAAACTTACTTTTCAAAACTGTGTCTGTTATGTGCAATCTATATAGATTACTGCAAAATAGGCCTGCAGTTTGGGTCACTGTAGTGGATATAGCTTTTGTATAAGGTACCTATGGAGAACGTTGCCGTTACAAGAAATAAGAATTTTACAGGCAATATAACATTTCAAAAACCACTTCAAATTATTCCTTCCCTATGTTCTGACTATGAAACATATGCGTTCACCTGTTACATTTGTTGAGACTTTTATCTTGAAGACATATTACCTTACATTCCACAAAAGAATCACTCTAATTTTACTGGTTTTGAAAGCTTGTGCAGTTCTATGAGGAGAGCAAGTTAAAAAAAGAAAAAAAAGGTTTTATGGTAGTGGAATGGCTACTGCATAAGTGTAAGACGGATAGACGTATAACATCTGCTATGTCTTGTCATCTCACATCATCACTGCATGACATAGTTCCGTCTCTCCCTTCTTTTTCTGAGACAAAAGCATTGGACCTTACATCTCATCAGTGCCGAATGTGGGATCATCTAAATGATGGGAAGAAACATATTTTTAGTATCAGCCAAAAAAAAAAATGTTATTTTGAATGTCTTTTTTCCCCTCAATGTTACAAATCCTCCCCCAACAATTTGAATAAAGTATACAATACTATTTTTTTAGCTTCTTTGATAAAGGCCAATGAAACTTACACCTTGTGCTGGACTTACAATAATACAAGTAACTAGCATCTCAATCTGCATTTCTAAACTAATCAGAGTGCCTCCATATGTCGTATTTCCAGATTCAATAGAAATGCTGTTTGCTGCTACATGTAAAACTCTGACAGATTATAAGGTGTTGTTTGATCCCGCATGTTTATTTTGCCAGGACGTAGGGATCTGACGAGCCCTGTGCAGCCACCTAATATAGGCTATTTTAGAATAAGGCTACAGTTGCAGCTCAGAAGACAAAAAATGTGAACCCAAGTTTCCCATACAGTAAGAAAAATTATTTTGACTACCTAAATAGAAGCCTACAGCACTTAATGCAAACCCCCCTCAGACACTGTTAGTTTCTTTAAAACTATCTAATACCAAAAAAGGATCGTTTAGTGCTCTGCGCCACACAACTCTGCATATGTCTCCAGCCTTACTTCTCAAGTAAGACTGCTCATTATGTAGGGAGCAGAAGAAGGGTATCCAGAGTGGATGCGTTTCATAAACTAAAGGAATATTTCTGAGGCTCCTGAGTTACTATAAGCATATGAATTGATTGGATTTTGTTCGTAGCTTGTAAATGAAAGCTTTTATGACTTTAACTGAACAGGTCCAGTCTACACTATCTAATGCCTTCTTTCTGATGCACACATTTCGGCCTTCATCACTAAAAATATGTTTATGGTACTACTCACAAAAATAAAATACTGTATTAGTGGGGCCACAGAGTCCTGCCGAATAAGATACCTGCCAACCGAACCTACCCTACAAGACATTTTCTACCATAAATTTAGTTTTTTAAAATATCCTTCATGACAGCAGTACTGCTGTGGAAAGCAATTTTGTTAGTATTTGCAGTTTGTAATCTATGAAGAAATTCAGTCCATTTACATTCTGACTCTAGCTGATACTCTCTGAAAGAACTTTTTCTTTAAAAGCACTTTTCAATACAAGTCTGAGGGAACTTAAAAAAAAAAGAGTTAATTAATCATTTCACACTAATTTATTTAGGAATTGGATTCAATCAAGCCTTAACAATTTTGTAAAACACGATGGGGAAAAACTACTTTCACCTGTAGCTTTATGGGAAAGTGAAGACTTCAATGCCTCCAGCACTTCTGTTTCTGCTACAGGGACAACTTCTGTAATCAACTTTTTGTCATCTCCAAGAGCAGTAGAGGGCTGGCAGCTTATTTGTCTTGGGCTTTATTTTATTTTGCTTGGATAGCTAAAAAAAAGTTATTCTTGTTCAGCTCTGCAGATTATGTAACAGTTTTATATAAAGTAGCTTTTAATACTTAGCAAGTCATACATAATAGCTTTTAGTGCTTTTAAATGAGAGATTAGATATTGGTCTTTACTGTCCTGCCAGCAGCATTTATGATTTCTTATGTATGTCTGAATGGTTAACAGAACTAAAAGATTGAACCTGGTATACATAGTATACTCTATTATATGAAGCTTAGTGACCTTCAAAAGCTTTCTGGTTTTTGAAAACGCTGCAAGAATTTCTGCAGCGTATTTTCTATCTTGTTAGTTTTTTTTCCTTAAATGAGATGCTTGTATTTTATCATATAAAATTTGAAAACCTTTATATATATTTGTGTATCCACTTAGTTTTGTCTGATGTATTTACATATACATTTATTAATAAAGAAATACATTTGAAAATAGATGGAATTTGTTTTGATATCTGAAATCTATACTATTTGTCAACTGCCTAACAGTTATTCTAGAGTATATTTATGACTGAAATACAATTACAACTGGATCCTCTTATTTGAGTGAAGACCTATGCATAGAACAAATCAGAAGTAATACAGAAAAATTATTTTAGCCTTAGAAAAATCATATTCTATTGTGACAAAATGTAGATGAGCAAGTTATTGTTTGATAAGTTTTTCCTAAGTTCTTTCCTGTACACCAGGTTTTTTATGATAGTGGGCCTTCGGAATGCTGAAATGTGGCAAAGCTATATGTTTTAAGTACCTGAAACTGTTGTCAGCTGTAGCTAAATCTGAATATTTCTTTCCTTTTATTTCAGATATGTTGAGTCCTCAGGCTTTACCAGATTCTGTATGATAACTGATTAAACACTCAAAACTCTGACAGGCTACAGAGAGCTCTACAGGATTGTTTACATGCCTAAGTCTGAAATACCTATGCTCTAATCTTCATTCAGTAGCCACACTTAACACAGGGAAGATTTTACCAGGAAGATTTCTTAATAAGATACCGTGAGCTCTCCTTGCTGGCACAACTAGAAGCAGCTGTGTTTTGATGGTGCTGAGCAAATCAATGCTGAACAGGGCTCCTGACACATGGTTTTGATTCTCCCTGATGAGCCTTTTGATTCTGCCTGATGAGCCTCTGAGCTGCTCTGCAGGGTCCACCAGGACACTGGCTGGCACGGTGCACTCCCTGCAAAACACACCTGGAGAAGACGGTGACAGTGATGCTCACGTCTTTCCCCAAAAGACCCAGCGGTGAAACCATTCTTCCCTTATGGCATACATACTCAACTTTCTCGCTTCTCATTAGTGTGTCCTAATCATTAACTTACATGGGGTTTTTTGCTTATTCCTTGTTTTATGGGGATAGGGGAGAAAAGACACTCTAGTCAAGTTTAGCTATTCCTCTTTAAATAGAATAAGTGGAAGCTCATTAAGCAAAAGAGAAGAGTGAGCAATGGTTGGTCATGCAGTCTACTGGTAAAGATGGTTGCTTGGGAAGAGAGGAAGTTCCAATTTCCTCTATGATCTCTATTAAATATATCAAAGTAAGAACAGTAATTAGAGAAGAACACGATCTCAATCCTCTTCCCTCTGGGAGAGTATGCTAAAACCACGTGTCTAGTCACTCCTTTTGCATCTGTCATGGTATTAGTTTCAAGTCATGCAGAGCTCTTTTATTAGACTCCACTTCATCAACTGCAAGCAATACTGACTGCATTGATCTTGTTTCCTCCATAAAAATCACAGAGCTAACATCAGGATTTGATCTGTGTCACGGAAATACGTATCAATTCACACTCCCAGGGTGTTCAGACACTCTCTGAACAAGAAGAAGTCTGGAAAGCACATGCCTCAATTACTGTGCCATAAAGCAATACTGGTTAATTCCTCTCTTGCCTTAATGCCTGTGTGTCTCAAAGCCTTTACTGTTAATCCAGGGTCTGTAGTGAATAGAAGACTTTAATGGTAATTCATGTATCTGATTTTCATCTTAATGCCAGTACTGCAAAAAGGCACTCCCCTGACAGAGTAAACTGATCCCAAGTCAGTCTACAGATAGCTTCAGCTGCTATCCACGACGTTTCAGTAGGGCGTCCCATAATCCTCACTTTCTAGCACCAACAGCTATCATTTCAGAAAGTTATGAGGTAATGTCTGATGCTTTCAGAGGTGAGTTTTTTCCCTCTGTTGGAAGCTAGTTCTTGTACTGGTTCCAGGAACAGGCCTTTCACTTTCTGAGACTTTGTTCAAAAGCTATAGTATTTTTAAGAAGTTTAATATGATAGGCACTGAACCATTCAGAGTAGCAGTCTTTTCACCAATTTTTTATTAACTGTGCTTCTTCTGAAGTTGGACATATGCCTGTTCCTTTGTAAAGAAATCGAGTTGTTTCTGTCACAGCAGGCAGTTCTCAGCAAGCTTTAGATCCTATTCCCCACCCTCACTATACGCTAGACAATTTAACATGTTTCTCTGACAGAGACTGTACACAAGAATAATAAATGACTAGCCATTCCAAATCCTGCCATGCCTCTGGCATTTTCTTCTTGATGATCTCAAGAGCACTATTAACACCAAATATACACCTGTGGCTAAGAGATAAAATAGCAAAGTACCTTCTTCCCTTGGAAGTATGCCTTGCAGCACAAGACTCATTAATCTCCCAACTATTTTGCTTGGGTGCTTGCAATCACACATTTGAGAAATATTCCACTTTTCATCTGATACATAAAGCGACACTCAATGAAAACTGTGATTTCCCCTACGACACTCCACCACTCCCACCCCACTTTTCTAAATCTTATGGAATTGGAAAGCCTGTGTCATAAAGTTTTTATTTAATCTTAACTGAACATCAACCAAGGTATGACAGAAGAACTACTTCCCTGAGATCACCAAGACCAACCTTTTCCAAGTCCCATCTGAGAGAAGTGGTAAGTTATAAATTTGTTGGTGTAGTCAGGCAGTCACAGAGCATGCCTGTCCCCCCAGTACTGACAAAGTACTAGGTATCAACTTTGCTATTTTCTTGTTACAGGGAATGCTTTTGCAATTCGAGCATGCTGGGCAACATCTGCTGAAGCTGCTACTGCCTGTCTCTTTTCATGTGCCACAGTAATATGCTTGCTGTGGAAAAGATAGTGCCAAATGAAGAGAAAAGAGGGCCAGATCAAAAGGGGGGAAATGGGCAAAATTTGTGCAGTGGGCTGAAGTTTAACACAAGTAAAGACGAAAGAACAGGCAAGCAGATGAGCGTCTCTTATTGGTCTCACCAACGCTGCTTATGTCTCTGCCAACTTGCTCAACTAATCTTCCCACCATTCAGTAAGTTGACAACAAACACAAATAACAGCAGCTGCAAAGCATGCATAAAAATGCTGGAATTCAAATCTCTAGATGATAATGCAATACAATGGCACAGTCTTGATTCTTCCTCTTGTCTATTTATTATGGCAAGGCTAGCAATGAACCATTCCAAGCGGACAGTGCCAGCTCAGAGGGCAGAGTTAAGTAAAATTTAATAAACTGAGCTAGCTAGGAAAACAGGAGGGGTAAAGGTAAAAGGCAGCAATTTCTGACAGAGATTAGAATCCATCAGAAAAATTGCTACCATTGGAAAAGAAGTTGAGAAAAACTAAGGTAATTCTCTCAGGTGAGGCTGCTTCTGCTGTACCCTGCCTCTGGCCTGGTTTAGGGATGCAAATTCCTTCACAGAGCTTGTCAGTGTTCACCAGAGTTTGCTTTTACAGTGCCAGTTTAGAAGACAGTGCCAGGACTGACACGATTCACCCAGTTTACTTCTTGGTGACCCTGGGGAAAGGTGAAAGCTAAGACAGGGAGATAAATAAGAATATAATAAAATAAACAGTGGTTCATGGAACTGCATCTCGCACATGGCACGCTGCATACATCCTGTATCTATCCTCAACACAGAAAACATAGTATCTCCCCATTCATCAAATTTCAAACAATATTTACACTTTTTTTTTTTTTGTCTCTGTCATGCAGATTAAAACCCTCTTTTGCTACATATTTATCCTTCTGCTGACTGTTGTCAACTCATTTCTGCTCAGTTTGGATCCGCTCACAATGCCAACCCCGCCTGCAAACATGACAATTTCACCAACCTCAGCCCAGTTGCCAGCATTGAAGAGGGTGTCTCTGATGACTCTGGTCATATACAGTTTCCTTCCCTTGGCTGAGTGGCTCCAGCACCACTGTTTGTTTTGAAAGAGGCTTATTCCATGTCCTTATTCCCTGTCCCAGGAGTCTATCCTTACTCTTTCATCCCAACATTTCTCCTCATTAGGCCAACTACACATATGGATTTCACCCTTGCCAGTTCAGTTTCATCATATTCTTATTAACATTTATTAAGCCCCTTTATCCAATTTGTAGGCTAACCCTTTGGACACCTCTGTCTATAATGAGGTTATGCTATAGATTAAGGATGACTGCATTTAAGCCCTCTAACCTGAAAAGGGACAAGCCATCCCATTAGGGTACACAGATGGTGGAACACATGAAAATGGAAACTTGTAGATTTGGACCAAGAGTGAAGTCATGCATTTAGCGAGCTTCTTTGGTTAAAAAACACCATCACACACAACACCTCTCCCGCCACTCTCATTTTCTCTATCAACTAGAAATTAGGCCTCATTATGCTCATTACCATGTAAAACCTGATTCAGCTCCACTGATGAGCTGAAGTAACACGGACAGTAACAATTGATCCACAGAAGTCTTTTAAACTACACTGTCATTTTCCCGATTTCATTCACTCTCATATGGCTAATGACTGCAAAATATGCAACTGTAAAGCATATATTGCATTTGGCTCTCTCCATGTACATTTTTCTTGCCACATTTGATGACCTTGCTGTTGATTATGCTGTATTCCTCTGTCAAAGACAAGGATTTAAAAATACCGTATTTATTTGTGATTATTAATTCCTTATCTTGTATATTCTTATCAAATCTACTTAATGATTTATTTTCCTTTGATTAACTTGAAACCTATTATTAGCTAGCTATATTAGCTACCTATAATATTACATGTTAGGAAGCTTTTGCACATCACCCAGTGACTCAGTTGCCCTTGATGTGCTCCTCTTTATCATTCTCAGATTTGCAATAATTCCTGCCAATCAGCCTGCCTTTGTTCCCCAAGCTTTTAGCTTTTCTAGCAGTAAAGTGCTCTCATAAATTGTGCTTTGTTTGGGAACAAAATATTAATCAAACTTCTCCATTACTATTTCATAATAATTTCCATCACCTTCACACTTAAATGCTAAGGTTTAAAATATTTGTTCGCCTTCATTCCCTTGACATACATAAAGGCAGCATAGCTACACTTCCTTGCCCTGTACTTTTGGCTCTATGGCTATCCTGTAGTGGGTCAAGCATTACTTCCCATCAGGAAAGGAGAAGGGAAGGAAACCCTGGAGGCTGCGGGTTGAAATTTGAACTGGCCAATTGAGATGCGCCAGGTACACCGAGGTGACCCTCCTGGCCAATAGGATTAAATGACCACGGGTCAGATTCGACAGGGGTATAAACGGGGTCCTGCCGGAGGACATGTTGGAATCAGTCCTCCTGGGAGCAGCGGGTCTGCAGTCGGGGACTCCCCTTCTGGTTGGGGCACTGCCCGAGGTAACTCCTCAAGGGAGAGAGCCCTCAGCTTTTAGCTGAGTGATATGCACATTTTGAGCCATCACTTTAAATCTTGGGGATTCTTAAGTCGGCCGCGTAGTATTACATCATTGAGCCTGTGGTTTTATAAAATGTTACCAGACTTCTAACTAACTTTTGCTGAAGAATAAATCTGAGTTTTAACACCTCTTGGATTTGGTTAGTCGTGCATCCATAACACCCATACAAGAATGGCCTCCTTTAAGACACTAGTAAATTACATTTAGGCTCTTTGTAAATAATTTTTACTAAATTCACCTCTTCTTTCAAAGAAACTGAACAGACCATCATTCATTCATAAACCAAAATTCAACATGTACTTTTTGGCAGATGGTCATAGACAAAAAAAGAAAAGCTTTATTTTGTATTTCTCCAGGAGTCAGCTCTGCCAGATCTTTTGTGGATTTCCTCACAGTTGTTTTACTGAGATAGTATTGTCCACATGCATTGACAGCAGTCAAAATAATCCTCATCCATAATAGGCTTAAAGTTTGAGCCAGGATCTGACTCTTCCAAGTGGGAGTTAATATCACTGAGCATCAGAATAATTCAGGATATAACTTGTTAGGGCTGTACTTCTGATGAGAACAGGTCATTATACCTCTGTGTGTGTGCACACGCACATGTGCTCATAAAACAGTGCTAGAGAAAGGGAATTAGTTCTTTCCCTTTTCAGTCCACACCACCTTTCTCATTCCTCTCTCCGCCTTGCATTTAAAGACTTCATCTTGGCTAAGGGATGCAAGCTAAGAGATACAAGGTGCAAATAAAATGGGCACAAATCAACACACTCCTATTTTACTCTGTTTATATACCTTATTTTCAAACTAGCAGTCACATAAATAGGTAACACACTAACATGGAGGTACTGCCTATGAAGAGCATCTGCTCTTAGAAATTTGAAGATGGGCATCTTGCTCAGAAACACAGCTTACTGTGTTCTTGCAAACATGATGAAAAAGGTGTCACTTTATCTTTCTTGAAAAAGCTGCATGTGCGTGGGGAGAACACCACCACACAAACATACACTAGATTTCCAAGTCTTTTTGGAATGGTATCTTCTTGTACAGGAAAAGAAAAAAAAAAATCCATGTTTCACATTTCTTTGAAATCCTAGAAGACTTCTCACCATGTTCCCTTGCCATTCTGTGTTCTTTTCCCTTACAGTACTGATGCATAAAAATCTCTACACACTTCTTTGCTACCAAGAGCTGCCAAATTATCATGAGATTATACTACAGTATGTAGGTGTCCTTATGGAAAAAAATGAGTACCAGAGGCCTAAAATTCATAACTCTAGAAGAATTGTTATAAAGTTTTCCTTTCTTAGGTTCAAGTGATAACTCAAAAGAAACCACAGAATCTGTGAAGTGAAACTCAAAAGGAAAACTAAGACTACTTGATACTTTCATTACTCACTTTTCACCTTTCTCACAAAAGAATTAAAGTTTTATTGAACTTACAAAGTGAGTTTAAAATGGCCACACCACTTGTAACCAAATGTACAAACTTCTATCCCAAAACATTTCCTCCTTGGAGTTTTGTTGTTGGGTTTTTTGT
The DNA here is from genome assembly GCF_947461875.1 of Haliaeetus albicilla. Classification (NCBI taxonomy): domain Eukaryota; kingdom Metazoa; phylum Chordata; class Aves; order Accipitriformes; family Accipitridae; genus Haliaeetus; species Haliaeetus albicilla. The sequence continues at coordinate 29,187,328 of NC_091488.1, forward strand.
TTGGTTTTTTTGTGTTTTTTTTTTTCTTTTTAAACAGTATTTGGCTTTGCTTCCAGTGCACTGCCTGTGCTGCATTAAGTGAAATAAACGTTACGTATACATCGATAAGTACTTTCAAACACTTAAACATATCCTCCCTTCTGAAAGTTAAGAAATACAGTTTTCCGCCAGTGCAATAAAAATAAAGTTAGTGGCAAAAATACTGAAATATTTTAAGTTTTTTAAACAGTGCCTCCATTTTACTCTTATTTTTTTATACGGTAGATTTCAAGTGTAAGAAGAAAAGACACAAACTCCCCCTGTGTATGCCACCCAATTCTTGGCTAAAGGCACACAAGTCAGAGATAATAATAATAAAAAAAAAAATCTAGTATTTCAGTACAACCTAAAAAACCCCCTGTTTACCTCTCTAATCCCCTATATAATATATATAGAATTGAACTATTTTCACCAATGTTATTCTACTTTGAAAACCTACTTAACTCAGAAGATTCAAGGCAAATTTAATTCATGTGTAAACCTGCTGAAGCCAACAGTTGTGCCAGTCATAAATTTGAGTAAAAAATACTTGGTTTTCTTTTAGTGGTGTAATTGATAATAATTCTTTTACAGCTTTAGACTTGCAACTTTCCTGAGAAAACATCACACAATATTTAAAAGCAAGTATCAGAGAATATAGTGCAAGAGAAAAACAAATAAAAAACAATCTTGGAGAAAAAAAAAAAGGAGACTATATGAAGGATGAGAAGAGTATTGGCTTTGATTGGAAGAACTTATATTTATCATCATCTATATCTTATCTACTAGTCAGTCCTGGTGTATGATTCCCAGAGGTATGTCTTTCTCAGCATCACGCCACAAGGCATTAGATAATACAAAGCAGAACTGTAGTTAAAATTCTTATTATGTACTATGTTTTCCTACTGTTGCCTGTAAGGCAAAAAGAGACCATTGAGCTGTATTGTATTGAAGCCTTCAAATGTAATTTCAGCCTAATGCTTTGCATTAATATGTGGCATCTCCTCTACTACAGAAGGAAAGAATGACTCAGGTACTGCAAGAGGCACATCTGTGATTAAATACGGCAATGGTATTTACACTGCAAAGCCACTGGCAAAACAGCTTAAGAACTGACGAGAAGAAGGTTCCACCACAAAAAAAGTGAAGCCAATTTATGTAGACAGATTGCCAGTACTCCAAGCAGAAAGCAAACAAAAAATTAGCCTAGCGTCCATACTTGTGCAGAAATCACTAAGTTATCTTTAATAAATACAATTGAACATATATATTAGCCTCTGCTAAGAGCATATAGCTTATTTATTCAGCAATGTTATGTTTTACAACTTTGCATGGATGAGGTCTCCCAGTCAGATATTGACTTGTTTTAGACCTGCATGTTTTCCAGGAACTGATCATACTACTGTTTGTAATTACATTGTTATATATTAGTCCCCAGAGTGGAAAAAGGTTAATTTTCTTTTTCCTCTCCGTAAGTTTACGTTTTTTAGTTAGTCCTAGTGCTTTGACAGAAGGATATTATCACTCCATTTTTTGCTGAGGAAAATGCATAGCTCTTCCTCAAACATAAGGCATGAAATCATCTTGCTTTTCAAAATCATAATGATACTATAATATATCAAGACAATAATATATATTTGACTGCAAATAGCTTTTCCATTTTTTGTCATCCATGTTACATGCTGAAACAGGTTTCAGCAACAAACAGCTCTGGTTTCTTCTTCACATAGCTGTTCTCCTAGCACTGAATTTCATGTGATATCTGCTTCTCTACCATATACTTTAGTGGGTTTCTTTAGCTTTTTATTATACATCTTTACTGGAAGACTATGTGATCAGAATCTAAAATTAATGAAAACTAATAGAAATGCATTCCTATAATGTACCATAATGCACGTGGATTGTAGCAATTGTGCAACAGCTTTTAGCACCATGTGAACAACAGGAACCATTTTAAAAAGCAGAAGATTTGAATGGTGGGTAATATACACAGCCACATATTGAAAATTTTAGAACAAAGCCACTCTCGACTCAAGGGCAACTTTGTCAGTATGTTTTGTAGAATTACACACAGTAGCTTTACCTGGAGTCATTGTGTCATGGTCCAAACAATACCCAAATTTGGAGCAACTTGAATTCTTCTTGAATTTGACGGCTCTCCTAAAGCTATCCCACTGCATAAGTGCAAAAACTGAAATGTTTGTGTTTTCCAAAAATTCCATATATTAAGACAGACAGCACACTGGAGTTAACTCATTTTAACACAGTCTTTGAGTAAAAAAAAAAAAGACAGCAATAAGAATGATGCAAAGAAAATTGCAACTCTTTATCCTAAAAGCCCAGCTAATGCAGTTTAAAAGATATAAAATGGGAATTAAAAGACACTCAGAGCCTAATATTTTTTGTCAACTTAAAAAAAAAAAGCATTCACAACCTCCTACCTATAATAATGCCACATAAAACACTACAACTATTTCGAGTACACTGTTTTCTTTATTGTTATTAGCTTACCTTTCATGAATCAAACTCTGGGATTTTAGAAGTTTTAATGCGGAACTTACTGTACAAATATATTTCTAAGTTATACAGCTTTAATCTTCAAAAAAACCTGCAGTCCAGAGTTTGAATTTTAGTATCAGAGAACCATGATGGAATTAAAGATAATCTGAGGATTAAGAACAATGTTTCAATGATAGCTTATATAAACCTTTCAATATGCCTATGTGTATGCATCATTCTGGGCCCAGTTTCTGAAACACAACCTATGGCAGAAATCCAAATGAAAACAATGAGTATAAAATATTGATCCAACTTAAGATAAAAGCCAAATTCTCATTCAAGATTTTAACGGTGAGGGTTGGGGTTTGTGGTTTTGTTTTTTTTCTTGTATTCTATCTTATTCTTCAAAATCAAATAATGGGAGACCCAATTTTTTAATATAAAAAAATTATCCAAGCTCAGACTGTATGACTTTATACTTAGCGCTCGTATTTTGGTTCATATAGACTAGAAAGAAAACAACCCTAATGCCATGAGTAAAAACAATTAAGTGAATTTACCTCTGTCATTCTTTGTTACGATCTCTGTGTCCCCCTGTCACAACCCAGGCTGGACAGACCAGGCAGGGGTCATGTTGAGTTCGGAATTCCCTTGGGCTAAATTAAGGTGAAACGACACCAAACGATCAGTTAAACATTTTATTCATGGCAGAAGCAAACTGAACTTGGGAGGCATAACAGTAGGTGATGTGGTTTCTCTCAACAGGAATTGCCATGAAGCTACCTCAGTAAGCCGTGTAACCCGTGGTAACCACATACATCAACTCAGGAAGGAGGAGAGCCCTCCCGTTGGGTCAGAAGGTCCAGAGCAGACCCCCTTGCTTTCCAGACTCCTTCTCAGCAAGGAGCCCGGGGGCGGCTGGGTCCGCTCCTAGTCCCAGACTTGGTCAATGGTTTACGTCTAAAGGGATGAAGTGTAGGGATTAGGGAAGGGCGGGGGTGGGGGGGGAGAGGACAAAGATTTCACCGGTCCTGGGTCCAGCATTGGTTCAGTCAGCCGAGGGGTCCGTTCAGCCGAGGGGTCCAGTTCCAGTGGGCACGCACACGCGGGGCGGGGGTGGTCAGTTTGTGTCTTTTTATCATCCTTACCCCTCCTTCGGGCGGGCACTCGAACTCATTAGGCTAATCAGCTGTCATGCGCGGTTTGTGCTTTCAGAACCTTTGGGAAATGGGTCGGTGGGCTTGGGGGTCGTTTGGGGAGTCACTTCCCCTTCCCTGCAGACGTGACCATTGTTTGATCTTTGGCCTTACACGGTGAGCTGCCCCGCTCAGCACATCAGAATGGGGAGCTGCGCACCCTCCAGCACAGCCTCCCTGCCCTGTTGCTGATGTCCTGTGCTGATGGGCTGCTTCTCACCTGTGGTTCCTTGCTGTGCAGGGTTCGTTGTTATGCAGAACTTGTCCCACCAAAAGGTTGAGACATTAACTCATTCAGTCTCTCACCCCGACCCTCCACGTAGACCTCTTCTGTACAAATGATGTTACTTCTGCTTCTCCTCCCCATCCCATACCACCCCACATCATGATTCTGCATGCTCACGTGGGAGGGCACACAGAGATGTTGAAGCAGGGTTGGTTTGTTTGTTTGTTGTTAAGACGTAGAAGAAAAGTAAGATCTTGTTTTAATCAGAGAAGATGCTTAGTACAAATGTCACAGAAGTTTTATACCAGTCACAGCGCATTTCAACTGTTGGGTGAGTGGGCAATGGGCACAATACACCCCCCCCCCACCCTGTACTGCAGAACACAGGATTTCACTTCACACCTCATTGTTTAGCCTGGTCAGCTAAAAGCCTTTCAAATTTCCCTTTTTTTCCCTGAGCGACACCAAAATAGAGTCATGAACCACTAATTATCTCATTTTAAAAACTGCTGCAGCTGGAATGCCCCCTCTGCTTCTAAGCAACCCTGCTTGCACCTGAGCAAATCTTATCGGAGAAAAAGAAGAAAAGAGGGGAGCAGTCAATTTTTTATTTTTTTTTTTTTTTAATTCTGAACATCTTTGTTACAGATCTCACAGAAGATGGTCTGTGAGCTCAAAGCCACACTGAAAAGACAATGGAGCAGATGAGTAAGCTGGAATAGTCAGACAGATGAGGCACATCTGTGGAGAACAGGACGCTCACCATTCCTGCCTCTGGTCTTGCAAAGACACTTAAGTAAAGATAAAAGGCCATGGTAAATAAATATTTTTATATTGAATTAGTTCTGTTCTCAACACATATATGAACACACCTGATTAATACGTGGCTCAGAGGCTGGTGCCATCAGTGGAATTTTGGGTTTTTTGATCATGGGGACATTTACACGGCACCGGGCTTGCTGGCAACAGATAGTGTCCAGCTATCTCAAAGGGGTAAAAAAATCCTCACGCGTGAGATGGCAGGGCTCAGAGAGAGAGCTTTAAACTAGGTTTGAAGGGGGTAAGGGATAAAACTAGGTGCACCTGAGGTGAGCCTGGGGGCAGCATGCCGATGTTAGGAGTGGATTCGATAACCCAGCTCTAATGCATCTATGCCAATGCACACAGCATGGGCAATAAACAGGAGGAGCTGGAAGCCATCGTGCAGCAGGATAGATATGACTTAGTTGCCATCACGGAAACATGGTGGGACAACTCCCATGACTGGAGTGCTGCAATGGATGGCTAAAAGCACTTCAGAAGGGATAGGCAAGGAAGGAGAGGTGGTGGCGTGGCTCTCTATGTTAGGGAGTGTTTTGATTGTACAGGGCTACACGATTCTGATGACAAAGTGGAGTGCTTATGGGTAAGGATGAGAGGGAAGGCCAACAAAGCAGATATTGTGATGGGAGTCTGTTATAGACCATCTGACCAGGTTGAAGAGACAGATGAATCGTTCTACAAGCGGCTGGCAGTAGTATCACAATCATGTGCCCTTGTTCTCGTGGGGGACTTTAACTTTCCAGACATCTGCTGGAAATACAACACAACAGAGAGTAAGCAGTCTAGGAGGTTCCTGGAGTGTGTAGAAGATAACTTCTTGACACAGCTGGTAGGTGAGCCAACCAGGGGAGGAGCCTTGCTAGATCTATTGTGTACAAACAGGGAAGGACTGCTGGGAGGTGTAATGGTTGGAGGCTGTCTCGGGCTTAGCGACCATGAAATGATAGAATTCTCAATTCTTGGTGAGGCAAGGAAGGTGGCCAGCAAAACCACCACTATGGACTTCCGGAGGGCTAACTTTGGCCTCTTCAGGACACTGGTTCAGAGAGTCCCTTGGGAGACAGTCCTGAAGGGCAAAGGGGTCCAGGAGGGATGGACATTCCAGAAGGAAATCTTAGTGGCTCAGGACCAGGCTATTCCCATGCACCACAAGACAAACCGCCAAGGAAGATGACTAGCCTGGCTGAACAGGGAGCTTTTGCTAGGACTCAAGAAAAAAAAGGAGAGTTTATCTTCTCTGGAAGAAAGGGCAGGCAACTCAGGAAGAGTACAGGGATCTTGTTAGGTCATGCAGAGAAGAAATTAGAAAGGCAAAAGCTCAGCTAGAACTCAATCTGGCCACTATTTTAAGGAACAACAAAAAATGTTTTTACAAATATGTTAACAATAAAAAGAGAGCCAAGAAGAATATCTATCCTTTATTGGATGCAGAGGGCAACATTGCCACCAGAGATTAGGAAAAGGCTGAGGTACTTAATGCCTTCTTTGCCTCAGTCTTTAATAGAGAGACCAGTTATCCTCAGGGTACTCTACCCCGTGAGCTCGAAGACAAGGACAAAGAGCAGAATATACCCCCTTAAACCAGGAGGAAATAGTTAGGGACCTACTACGCCATCTGGACACTCACAAATCTATGGGACCAGATGGGATCCATCCAAGGGTACTGAGGGAACTGACAGAGGTCCTTGCCAAGCCACTCTCTATCATCTATCGGCAATCCTGGTCAACAGGGGAGGTCCCAGAGGACTGGAGGCTTGCCAATGTGACGCCCATTTACAAGAAGGGTCAGAAGGAGGATCCGGGGAACTACAGGCCTGTCAGCTTGACCTTGGTACCGGGGAAGATTATGGAACAGTTTGTCTTGAGAGCCCTCACATGGCATGTGCAGGACAAACAGGGGCTCAGGCCCAGTCAGCATGGGTTTACGAAAGGCAGGTCCTGCTAAACCAACATGATCGCCTTCTACGACCGGGTGACCCACCTAGTGGATAAGGGAAAGGCTGTGGATGTTGTCTACCTGGACATCAGTAAGGCCTTTGACACTGTCTCTCATGGCATACTCCTTGAGAAGCTGGTGGCTCGTGGCTTAGGCAAGTGTACTCTTCGTTGGGTGAAAAACTGGCTGGCCCACAGAGTTGTGGTGAATGGAGTTAAATCCAGTTGGCGGCGGGTCACAAGTTGTGTTCCCTAGGGCTTGGTGTTGGGGCCGGTTCTGTTTAATATCTTTATCAATGATCTGAATGAGGGGATCGAGCGCACCCTCAGCAAGTTTGCAGATGACACCAAGCTGGGAGGCAGGGTTGTTCTGCTCGAGGGTAGGAAGGCTCTACAGAGGGATCTGGACAGGCTGGACCCATGGAACAAGGCCAATTGTATGAGGTTCAACAAGGCCAAGTGCCGGGTCCTGCACTTGGGTCACAGCAACCCCATGCAGCGCTACAGGCTTGGGGAAGAGTGGCTGGAAAGCTGCCCAGCAGAAAAGGACCTGGGGGTGCTGCTTGACAGCTGGCTGAATATGACCCAGCAGTGTGCCCAGGTGGCCAAGAAGGCCAAGAGCATCCTGGCCTGCATCAGAAATAGTGTGGCCAGCAGGAGCAGGGAGGTGGTTGTTCCCCTGTACTCGGCACTGGTGAGGCCGCACCATGAGTACTGTGTTCAGTTTTGGGCCCCTCACTACAGGAAAGACATTAAGTTGCTGGAGCATGTCCAGAGAAGGGCAACAAAGCTGGTGAGGGGCCTGGAGCACAAGTCTTATGAGGAGCGGCTGAGGGAACTGGGGCTGTTTAGCCTGGAGAAAAGGAGGCTGAGGGGAGACCTTGTTGCTCTCTACAACTGCCTGCAAGGAGGTTGTAGTGAGGTGGGTGTCGGTCTCCTCTGTCAGGTGGCTGGATATAGAATGAGAGAAAATGGCCTCGAGTTGCAGCAAGGGAGGTTTAGGTTGGATATTAGGAAAAATTTCTTTGCTGAAAGGGTTGTCAGGCATTGAAACAGGCTGCCCAGGGAAGTGGTTGAGTCACCATCTCTGGAGGTATTCAAGAAGCACATAGACAAGGCACTCCAGAACATGCTTTAGTGGGCATGAATGATGGTTGGACTCGATGATCTTGAAGGTAGTTTCCAACCTAAATGATTCTATGATTCTATGAAAGTGCCAAATCAGCAGCAAGAAAGAAAAATATGCATAGTTTATTAGGAAATATGCGATATTCTAATAACGACATTGAAAAGGTACCTGGGGAGGTGGGAAATGGCCTCTTCAGGCTCCTGTAGGATGTGTATGTCAGGTCTGTTCCATGTAAATGAGCAGGGAACTCAGAAATATCCTTTTTTTGGTTTGTTTTAATAAGATGTGCTTTCTCAGCTCACTCTTTAACATAGTGAAATTACTTCATAATTTCCAAGCAGAACTTCCCACAAATTTGCACAAATCTGAGCTCAAAATTTGGTGCTGTTTGAAGCAACAGAGTAACTTGTCTAGTTAAAGCAAACTAGATTTGCCTTTTGAGTTGAATGCCACCTAAGGATGCTCATTCATTCCGTTTCTGATGTATTGGAATAGAACAGAATGGACTAGTTCAGTTGGAAGGGACCTTCAACGATCATCTAGTCCAACTGCCTGACTAATTCAGGGCTGACCAAAAGCTAAAGCATGTTATTAAGGGCATTGTCCAAATGCCTCTTAAACAATGACAGGCTTGGGGCATCAACCACCTCTCTAGGAATCCTCTTCCAGTGTTTGACCACCCTCTCAGTAAAGAAATACTTAACAGAGCTAGGAAATGTATTGTGCATAAAAAAACTCAATAGCAAATGATTAAACACCAATAGCAAATGATTAAACCTTCTTGATGCTACAGTATAGACCTGTATATTATTTTACCCTGTTCTATTTCTTCCTGGCCTATGTAAACATGGACCAAAATGAATGCAAATCTGGCAATAATTTATAGATTGCTTTTCAATGAAAATTATTGAGTCTCTGTATCATAAGAAATAATCCATTTGGCATTTGCTGAGTTTTAATTTCTAGCTTCAGGAAGGAGCTGTCTTGCGTAGTAACTCATAGACAGAGATGAAGATGTTTAAATATCCACAGCTAGCTTGTCCTGAAAAACACCAATATTTCACTCATGCTTACGAGACTTGAGGAATTCTGCAAACTAAAGCATTATATTTGCTGTTTTAAAGACTGCTTTCAGCTGTTTCTAGTACAGTAATCTTTCTGAATTCTGTAGGCATGAGGTGTCACTGAGATGAAGTGTTATACCTACTCATGTCAACATGCACATCATACTATCCTCTATAATCATTGCAAGGATTCATGTCAAGAATGACATATGAAAAGATGCAACTCACTACAAATTGCAGCTAAGAACACCATATTTTCCAATACACTGCTCAGGATCCGAGTGATTCCCTATACTGGAATATTGCTTTATTATTATCATTATTTTTATTCCAGCAAATTCACAGTCCTTAATGATTTGAGCTTGCAGCACAAAGTTGCCTCAAGCATTTTGTAGCCAGTCTGGGTAAAACTGGACAAAACTCACTGTATTTGTTATTCACAACATCTTTTAAGACAGGACCATTAGAATTTCACTGATGGGTAGAGGTTTTTTTCTACAAACAAATGTGGTTCACTACACATTTCAACCCTCTTCCTGCAGGCTGTTCTTTGATAGCAGTGTGCAAAGATGTATTTGAGATGATTCGTTATACAGTTCAAACCTTACAATGCAGCACACCTTTACAGGAGGGGCAAAGTGGCACAAACCCAGAGGAGAGGTAAGAGAGATTCTGGGTGATTTAATTTACTAAGTATTTTCTTGAAATGAGTCACATGACTACAAGGGACCTAGAGAGATCATTCAGCCCCTTCCACAGTAAGGCAGTTTCCACTACAGCTTTGTACTACCTCACCAGTTTTTATGTAAACGTCTCTTAAAAGCATCCCATGACAGAGACACTACAATTTGCCAGGAAACCTGTTGCAGATTTCCAGTCTCCTTACCATGACATATTTCCTTTTCCCATAGTATCCAAGCTCAATCTTTACTGTATACTTAAACCCATACTTCTTGGGCCCCTAACATGCACATAAAAAAAATTTCCTTCTTGCAGCAAGATTTATAAAATAACCTTGTTCGTCATCTTGGTACAGGTAAAGATGCAGCTGGAGTACTCTGACCAGTTTTGGCTCTCACTTTACAGTAAAAATACAGACTGACATAGCTCAGAAATCATCACTGAGAATGACCAGGGGTCCTATCACACCTAGATATGCTGCTGCCTTCTTTCTGAATTCAAGGCTGCTGTCTAGCTCCTTAATCACTGCTATCAGTTATGTCATGCAAGTGATCTCTGTAACAAAAAGGATGTGGTGAGTTGTTAAAATCTTCAACCTTTGCAGAATCACCAGTCAGCAGCTTTGCCTCTTTACAGAGTAGTGGATCACCACACAATTGAGGTTATACAAGCAGGTATCAACAATAAGTTAAATGTAATTACCAATCTCAAAATTTAAAAGGGGACTATTCCAGCAACTAAAAATACTTACTGGCTTTCATCAGGAAATGATAGTTTATGAAAAACAACATGACAGACAAATTTGGGGTGAAATGTAAAAGGAGTGTACAGAAAACTTGCAGCTTCCTGGCTTTGCATAGCTGTTGGAGGTCTGGATACTGCATGAAAAGAAGCATTACGCAGCCAAGCACCCTGACTGTACCCAGATCTGAAAGGTTAGGGTTTCTGTTCTCCTTGTCACAAAGCCAGCATTGCAGACACCCATGAATGACTCCCATAAACACTGGGGGCTGTGGCTAAAATGACAGACTAGTTTAGAGGTCCTTAGCTCAACCTCATTTTGAAATGACAACGAAGGGTTGAGCTTATGAGCTCATAGACAGGATTCAGACACCCTTAGGGCTTTAAATAGTAAAAATGATACTCTTAATTGCACCCTGGAGCACTTGTGTGTTGCAGAAAGATGAATGTTATTTTATCTTTTAAAGGATGGAAAAATACTTGGAATTCTTGCCCTTTTTAAGCTGTTAGCCTCAGAGTCATTAGCCATGAGCCATTTTGCATTCAAATACAAGGGCAACAAAAATGCCTTGATCTTAGGTAGAGAAAAGAAGGCTGTCTGCAACTTGACCTGCTCTGTTCCACTTAACCATGGGCCAAGCCTCGTGCTGGCAGTCCATCAGATACTGACACACAGAAAGACACTGGTTCACTGCTTTTACTCAGCAAAAGCACAAATAAAAAAAGAAAGTTTAGAAAGCTTATTCTGTACACACTAACAAGTCTTAGCATTTGCATAGGACAGGTTTACCCCTACTGATTAGCACTTTGAATATGAGTGATCCTACTGAAGCCATAAGGGCTGCTTGGGGAGCAAGGCTGTGCTTCACGTGTATCATTACAGATTATTTCGCACTAGATGTCATACATGGGAGTCAGGGGCAAGCTTAATGAACACGGGGCCTAACAACTAGGATTAGCAGCAGGAAGTTATAGAACATTAGATTAATGAGCTAAAGCTACCAGGCCCAGAACAGGAAAAATTGGTAACTATCCAAGATTCACAGCCAAGGACCAAAGTCCTACAAAACCAGTTGCCAGAAATAAATGCCTATTGCACCAACACAAAGGGAATAGAAAAAAAGAAGTTTGCTTTCAAAGCACATGACTTGGGGACTTGGAGGGGGGGGCGGAAGCAGGAATGACAACCTCCTGCTCAGAAGCAATAGTAAATAAAAAGCTAATGCACAAGCAGGAAGAATTTTACAGCAGGTTTTGGGTTTTTTTTTTTTTTGAAAGAAAATAGTTATGTGGAATCCAACTGAGGGAAGCCCACAGAGCCAGAAAATAAATTTGATAGAAGTTCCCAATATTTTTCTTTTATTCTGACAGAATCTTTTCTTCTGCTTATAGCTGCTGATGTAGATGCCTTTTGAAAGCGACACTCTTGCGTCGCCTCAAACATAGTATGGGTAAGATCTAGATGCAAAGAAGAAAACAGCCATTTTAGTGTATTTGTTTCCTGTTGTTACATAAATCTGAACATCTCTCTTGGCTGTGTCACTGTTAAAACCTAATTTTGATTCCAAGAAGAGATTAGCTTTTGGGGAGGAGTGGATTTTTGTTTATGTCTTTGTTTTTGCAGGGGGTTAATTTTAAAGGTGGGTATTTGGTGGAAAAAAACCAAAAACAAAACCACACCAGAATCTCAGTGGGCATGGATAATTTTGTTATCCAAAATTTTTGGTACTAAATAAAAGGTCAGTCTTGCACAAGGTAAAATTCACTCAAAAAAAAAAAGTCCCAATTTCAATTTCTCCTCAATTCATCAAACAATTAAAAAAAAACTAAAGAGCAAAAATGGAACCTCAACCTTTCTTCATAAACACAAATACAAACAATACCAACATAAGCAAGGAAAGGTGGCTGGAGTATCATTCCTTACAAAGACTTCTCAGATTTCCAGCTCTACTTCTTCAGTTTATCTTTTATGCATGAAGCACACTTTTTTTTTTTTACACTAAGTTATGAGGCAGTGAGCATTCTTGTTTATTCATAGTAAGTCCTTCTGCATTATTATATGCACAACTGTAAGAGATGCCTAGAGCATAAGGTGTTTGTCTACATATCTATTTTGTAACTGAAAATGAAACAGAAGAGCCAGATCATTAAAACTAAATCCCTAGAAGCCAAATCTACAAAGATGATTCATTATCTAATAATTCTTCAGAAATACAAAGAAGTGGAAACAAATGGACCTATCCTGTCCTGTAAAACTCATATAAAACAGCATTCCTGCAAGGAATCTACTCATGGATTAAAATGGTGGAGGACAGGAGCATCTCATTGTGCTGTCCTCACCACAGATACTCTGATTAGTCTCCTTTTTGCATAGATGCTGGAGGGAATACTATGTTTCTCAGTACTTTGTTGGCATGCAGGTATTGACTAAAACTATAAATTATACGAGTGGCAGAGGGCACTTACTAAGTGGCACCATTCCCACTGCACACACAAGTCACAGGAAAGGAAAAAGAAGAAAATATGATTAAAAAGAAAAAGGGAGGAATGGAGGAAATTGTTTCTTTGTTGTGCAGCAGATTCCTTTTTAAAATGGCTCACCTTCCAGATGCTCCCCAACTAAAGCAATTGGCAGATGGCAACTACTGCAGATGGATCGGCACAGCTGAGACACATATACAGCTGCGAATAGCTGGCTCGGCAATGTTTGCTTCTCTTTCTGCCAGCCACAGTCACAGCACTTTTTGAGAGTGGGTGGCAAAGTAGGGAGAGGATTTCCCAAATTCATGGCAGAAGAAAAAGCCTTCTGTTAATATCACTTTCTTCCTTATTATCCCGAGTGTGTGATAGTATAAGACATTTTGCTCATTCATTAAAGAAAAATATATACTTTGCCTTCTATTAATTAATATGTGATTAATTTAGAGAACATTTATTAGATGCAAATCTGGTATTAATTTACCCTCTTTCTTACAGATTGCCACTCAGTTCTTATGAAGCCACAAAATGCTACAACTTTTTATCCGAGTTCTGTACTAGCAACTCTTAAACTTAAGAGTAAATGAGAAAGAGTAAATAGCAGGTTGTGAAACAGAAAGTCCACTAAGGTCAGTATTCTAATGTGCTCACAAACACAAACTTAAGTTGCATCATTGAAAACAATAACACAAGGACCACAATTTGAAACCATTTAAGCGATTGTACAAATCTCCTCCCCCAACCCATAAACATGCTGCAGTATTTTTTATGTTTCTGATTTTTTTTTGTTTCAGTTTTTGTCTTCATAATGAATTTTACTGAATTCTGTGTGTCAAGATGTATTTGTCTAGGTAAGGCCTCAGTGTAGCAGGCTAATGATTCTCCAGTAACAGAGATGCTAATAACTGTATCTATACAGGGTACTAACGTATTGAATATAATTTAAAAGGCAAACTGTGATTAAGATCTACGCATTTTAATAGCATAAGAAAACAACCTAGTGCATTATCTCATATTTGAAAGAGCACTGAGTAAAGACCTACCAGACTATATTTAGAGGCTCTGATATTTTGAGAGCAAGGACTCATATTTGCATGTTTAGTTTACATACACAAGCTTCAAGCTTGTAAGTGTAAATATGTGCTAATAGACATGTGCCCCCTCCACCTGCCCTCCTAATTATGGTAACTGCATACACGGATAACAGGAACATTAATACATTGGAGATGTGCATTCATTCTGTTATAATGCGTACAATCACATATCCTACAAGAAAGTGCAGCTGACAGAGCCTGCAGAGGTCCAGCCTCTGTTCAGACAGACCACTTCTGGAGCTCAGAGTTTTTCTCACCTTTACCCTTATTCAGTAACATCCAACTGCTGGAGTTTCAGTCTATCATAACTGAGAGTACTTTTCCCTCCATCTTGGTTAATAAAATCTTATATAGACAGATGCTCTCTGTTGGTGGACAGGACTGCTAATGCCACATTTAAAAAGGCGGGATGCATCTTTTCAGAAAAAGGGGAACAAGGTTTTTCTGTGCCAGCCTGGCTGCAGCGAGGCAATTTTCACTAAATTGGGCTGACTTATTATGATAGAAAAAGGCTATGTGATAGAGAGGACCATATGTGTCCATACGCAAACAGTAATACTAACCTATTTCTTCCATATAATCAGAAAGCATAGAGAGAAATTTCAGAGGAAGAATGAAACATGAATGATCTAACCATTACAGCGTAAGTTCTTCTTGTTTGGAAATAAAGATATGTTTCTGAGACCATCATAATCCTTGAGATGTTCTTTAAAAATTATATTCAAAACAAAATGCTCAGGGAAGATGCTATAGCACACCACTACCGTTTCTAGCATACTACATAAAGCATGAGGGAATGGGGGGAATATATAAGCTGATAATATCCTTAGTTATCATTTTGTGGCACACGTACATATTTATTGGTGTTTTAAACATGTGCAAAGACTAACAAGTTAGAATAAACAAGTCTATAAACTGTTAAATTGACTTGGTTAATAAATCAAATTCCCAAACAAGCTTGCCAGGCAGATTTGTCAGTGATTTATGCACCTCAGAGTATATAAAAGACTTGTCTCTGGGGATGTTCTTATATAAAAGACTTTTATTGGTATCCCATAAATCCCATACTTCCACCACTCTGATTGTGGAGTCAGATTTGTGACAAGTTTTTGTTAATGCAGGTCACAGGACATTCTACTGACGGTCATTTTTGGATTGCTAATTTGTGTACTTTAGATCAGGGGGAAAAAATAAAACAGAATACAAAAAAAAAATCTAAAAGTAATTAAACAGACAAATTAACTAAATCAATTCAAATACAGGTACACCACTTCCATGCACTATCCTTCTCTGATACATGGCTTTATCAAGCCAGATTAAATAATTCTGTGATTTTACTAAGAGTGCATTTCTTTAAACTGTCTAAAAACACATTTGAGGACCTATATTAACATGTTTAATAAGTCAAGAGTCATGCATAAATAAGGTTTGTAAGCCTTAACAATGAAACACTTAAAAATTCTCCTGTATGAATCTATGACTTCCTCCCTTCCTTTTATCAGTGGGAACTTTCCTTCCTTCCCTATTCAATGTGTTTCTTTAAAAAACACCACTGTGTTTTTGTGGCACTTTTAGCTCCCTTCCACACAAAACTCTAATCAGTATTAACTGTTATTGAGTTTTTGGAAATTGCCTGTTCATGGTGGCTCTATTAAGGCACTGAATTACGTAGGGCCAAACTTAAACCAAGCTAGGGGCCAAATTCAGACTGCCAAAGCAAGATCATTTCTATCTATTGGAAACATATCTTTTGAGGTTGTCCTTTATAGAGGAGCAATCAGCTGCCAGACTCCTCTCCAGGATGTTTTCCTTTCCATCCACAACTTCCTGTGACTCAAATCAGAAGAGGAATCCACTTTTGCAAGAGAACACTTAACTTTTTTTTTTTTTTTTTTTTAACCTTTTGTCCAGGGACACAGCTTAACAAATTTTTTCTTTATATGCAACACTTCGCACACAGATCTAGAATTTTTATGTACAAAACACCCAGACTACTGAGCAAATACACACTTACGAAATTATTTAAAAGACTTATCTGGGAGGAAGAAGCAACTCTTAAGAAAAGGTACTCATCTCATACAAATACATGTTTGTTAAAAGCTGGGGGGGGGGGGGTTAATGTCCAATACATTGACTAAAGCACAGTATGTGAGAGGACAGAATGTCTATTCTGCAAGCTAAATGCACAAATATGATTTTTAAAAGGAAAATATAAAAAAAAACCCAAACAACTAAAACAAAATACTGGTGTAGTTGCTTTGGAAGCAAGTAGAATACTTTTAAATGTATGTATCTGATATTCATGCTTCTGTTCCAAATTCAAGTATATATTAAAATATAAGTAACTAGTTGGAACTATACAGCTTGTATCTCCTATTTTCACACCTTTTTTTTTTCAGACTAAACAATCAAACTGTCCTGGACTTCAGCTTAATCTTTTCATATTTTTGAAGCTTTGTCAGAACAACAGCCTTATGTTCTTAGGACTCAATTCTGCAGTGCTTTCACAAGTGAGAAACTCACCTCATTTGAGAAGTATTTTTTGATTCACTGAGCTCACACACACAGTGACTGTGTGGATGTTTACAAAGTCTGGTTCCCCAACCAATGCATTTATTTTTTTTCCTTCAAAAGCAAATTTCTTTACCATTTCATATTTACATTCCCAGCACACATTTACCCTGAAAGCTTAGACATGAACTGTCAAACTTCATTACTGAACATGTTGATGCTACTCTGGGCACAGTCCTTAGAGTTTTCCCTGAATGAGGAATGCCTAATTTACGTCTCTATTCATGATCTCTTAAATACTTGTAGCATAATCTCCAGTAAAAGGATAAAAACAGAACCTTCAACAAGTTCCAGGTAATCCAGGGGACTGAAGCAACCGCATTGATCCTTTTCACCAACAGGGAACATCTGCATCTGCCTTGCCCTAGCTCTAGCAGCTGGATAGTGGCTCTGGGGAAGAAGAGCTGATGATCAGATTTTAGTTCTTGGTATGCAGATGTCTACATTGCATATATTGCAGACCTAATTCCCTTCGGATGCTACCTGACAATAAAATAAAATAAAACAAAACAAAACCTCTAGGAGGAAAAAAACAAAACAAAACAAAAACCCAAAAACCTCCCAAAAAGCCACAAGAACAAAGCAGAGCTGATGTTAAGGAAGAATTACTATTCCCCCCCCCCCGCCATCAAGGGCTGTAGATAGTCTCTACCAGAGCAAACAGGCAGACACTAACTGCTAAAATGCTAGCAAGCAGAATATAGTTCTCACAGGGCACAGTTATCTTCCTAATCTTTCCTGTTGTATTGATAGAACTTGAATTCTCTAGCTAATTCTGTGGCAGGGTTGTTTTGTTTTGTTTTTCTAACTTTTTTTTTCCTCTCCATTTATAAGAACTCTATTTTGCCAACAGACCTGAACTTACCCAACAAATCTGACTCAGAATTTTTATTTGCTTTAAGACAGCTACAAAAAGTATTCAGGGTACAGCGATCCTCCAGTCCTCCCACAATTTATAAGAAAAAACATAACAGATGCAAACTTTATTGAATAAGGAACATAAACCCATTTAAATCACTTTCATCTTACATTTTATGATACAGTTGTGAATTATGTTCTTTTTCCATTTGTGAAGAGGGTAGAACAGATGGTGAAGGCTAAGTTTAAAATGATGCACCCATTAAAATAACCTACACTGCCCAGAGATTGTTCACAAAATTACAGGATTTGTTTGCTTTTAGAGGATTTTTGCTTTAATGAAATATTCTACTTTGGAAGGAGGCTGGACTTCAGAATATGCTTGTTATATCATGGGATTCACAATAAGAAAATTTTGCAGTAATTCTAAGGATAATTTATGTATTTTGTGTGTATGCATGTTTGTATGCATACACAGTTACTTGGAAAGGTTTATGCTTGGAGATTTAGAGGGTGAAGCACTGGTTAAAATGATCTATGACTGCAAAAACTATTCCTGCTTCTGGCTGGTTTATTTTGTGCACCTGCTGTTTGGAAAAATGTCTCTTTTTTTTTTTTCCTTTTTCCTTTTTTTTTCAGTAATAGGCTTATAGTACCTAGCAGGCTTGCAAAATTCTCTTTCCAACCCTCTCCCCTTACTCTGCCTATGTTAACGTCATCCCTGTCCCAAAACAAACACTTTTTTTCAGATCTTGACAGGTAGTTATTAAAGCAGGGAAGATGCTACAGCACATTACTACACAGGAGTCAGAAGATTTAAACCAACAGCTACAGGAAAGAGATTTTATCTTTTTACCTTCCTCTTTTTAGCAGGATTCTTTAAAGTCTTGCAACAAAAATAATGTGTTGCATGGCACCTGAGACCCTATTTAACATTAGCAACTTGTTTATTCTCTAATTGTCAAATGTCTTACTCAGTTAGAATGAAACACACTCAGCATAATGACTCTTAGGACCCCCTTAAATTTTTAAACTCCTGAGCTGGAAGTATACTGATGAAGAAGTTGTGTATGCAAAGGATAAATACAAAGTCTAAGGCCTATTAAATATGTAATAAACCTTTAAGACAAAGCAATTGCATTCAATCCTCGTTAGCAATAGCACAGAAAATCCTTATAGAAGGAACAAAAGAGGTAGCACCTAATGTTTTAGTTTCAATGCTGGAAGCAGTAGCCGTTTCAGTTTCGAAGTGGAAATACTCATCGTTTCCTTAAGCTAGAAAATATTCACCTGGAGCTCCTAAGAGATTTTTGCACTTTAGGTATATTTTCCATTACCTCAAACTAACAAAAAAATGGATTAAGAAATAGCAGTGCCTAGTGGTTCAACAAAAAGTAATTATTAAAATGTCATGATTTATATAAAAATGACTATATGGGTAAATAGAGTTCTGAATGAGCTCAGAATTTAACTCTTGTTAGAAGCTGTTGGTAGAAACTTAATTCTTCAGGCTTAGAGTCTGAATTAAGGAATTTTTTTTTTTCTTTATGCAGGTCTTTCTGATATAATTGAGAAGTTGCTCAGATTGTGAGCACAAATTCAGCAGATCACATATGGCATATACATACAGAATGTAGCCCTTCAACAAATCTTGCCCAAGTCTTGTCTTCTAAATGCTGAGAGCAAATGTAACTTTCTGAAAAGTATTTCTGATTATACTATATTTCAGAAAAAGTATATTGTACACCTCAGGAAAGAAAGTAGATAACATCAATCCTATTCCTGCCTTTCAACATAGTTTTAAATGTAAAAAATGCTATGTTTGTATAAATTAACATTCATAAAATTCAGAGGGGAATTCCATATTTTGAAGAACTAATACAATATAAAGCTAATACAAAAGCCTGTTATCAGACCCTGGATGCTGTTAGAGAGGAATGCTTTTAAATAAGCTTCTGATTAAAAAAAAATCCTTAAATAACAGGATTTCATATGCACACTGCCAATAATTTTACAACCATCTTGTTAAAGATTAACCCTACCATCTAACCACTGCATCTTTAAGAGAATGAATAATCTAAATTGATAAATGATTTCCAGATAAAGAAATTAAAGTAATAAAATATGTAAGTTAAAACAGGTCAAGGAATCTCCAATTTCACTGTTAACTAGTGAATGTTTACATGTGAAAATGACAGGATGTTTTCTTATTAGTTCTCATATGTAACTACATACATTTCCTTGCCTTTTTTCCCACTTTTACCCTTGAGGGTGAGTTCAGGGGTTTTTTTCAAACAGAGGTAATAGTAAAAAAATATTCCTAAGTGCATAAGTACGAGCAGAGAAGAGTGTGCACCCCCAATCATCTGGAAGATGCCAGAAAGATTATTCACTTTAGTAAATAAAAAATGTAACTGAAGTTGTGCTCCAAATAGCACTTTGCCTTGCTAGAAAGTGGAGAAAACCAAAACACCAAAATAAATAACACAAAATTAATTAAACCCAAAGCAAATCGAAACAGCCATTTAAGAAACAGCAGAAAGCAAACCACTCGCACAGTCAGATTTTGCTTTAACTTCCACTGCCTGGGATGAAACAAAACTCCTGACAGAAAATTTAGACCTGTAATGTTTTATCTACAGAGTTATTTGCAAAAGAAGAGGAGAAGCATGTGTATAGGTCTCTGCAGAGGACAATATCCTATGCAATACCTCCAAAAATCTACTGCATGATTTAGCAAGAAGTTATGTTTACTGCACATCTACTGTGAGGAGAAGCCATGTTCTGCACAGAGGTAGTGGACTATCCTTTTCTGGGCAGGTTTCTTTCAAACCATTGCCACACATTGGAGCTGCAGATTTTATTATATGGACCCACTCAAGTTATTCAGCCTTTTTCCCAGAACACTCCTCCAAACTCTGGCATGAATTATGGACAGTTGAAGAGATGTGTGCATAAAGCACAGCTCTGAATATGCATTTCAGCTTCTATTTTACAATGTGCCAGGAGAAAGGATTTTTTTTTAAAACAGCCGGTTGTTTCACAGAAAGGAAGTTTGTTTCCCACTGGCACTAATAATACTCCTTTCCAACAGGGGCTTGAGTCATAGCCATTACTCACCTCTCCTCTAACCATTAAATCAGGTCCTCCCTCAGACTCTGCTCCTTTTTCAGTAAAGGGAATGTAAGCTGCGTAGAGGCAGATGTATAGGGCGACAGTATGGGAAGTTTGCTCATCTGCTTACTAAATTCCTAGAAGTTAAAATTAACTCGCATTGTTAGTGTTTCTTTCTCTATAGGTAAATAATGGCAGAAATCAGCCTGTAATTGGTTATGCACAGTAAAAAAAGCATGCATAGTAAAGGCATCCTGCAGGGATAACATTCAAGCAGCATTTTGTCATTTTGGTAGTCTCCATTATAAGCAATCCCAGTAATTAACTAACAAAAAACTTGGAATCCAACACACTTTACCACATCTGTAAGCTAAACCTACTGCTCCACTTCCCCAAGAAATCCCTGTTTTCCCCTAATTTTACATTCCTAGATTTTCATAGTTCTCTGAAATGCAACCACAAGGAGGAGATTGTTACCCTAAAGAGCCGTTCACAGAAACTAACATTCCTCCCATCCTCACTGCTACAATTAGCAGTAAGCTAACAAAAATATCATTGATCAGCCTTCCTGAGCAGGAAGCATGTCTCTTTTTTTAAATACTATGAGATTGTGTTTTTCCAAATAAAACCATTTTACAATTTCCATTTATCGGATAAGAACAACCCAATTAAAAAAAAAACAACGTTAATTGTGGATTCTGGCATTCAATTATCTGTCAATGGAACATTCCTTGTCTTGCTGGAATGCAGAGGGAACCTTACAGTTGTGAGAACTAAGTATTTTATCTGTTTTTCAGACAAGGAGAAGTTACTTGATGCAGGTCACAAACGAGATGTTTCTACAGCAGGAACAAAACCCCAAGTACTTGGTTTCTAGACTCATAGTCTGACCACTTCACTATGCTTCCATGGCTTTAAAAAAACAATAGCACATCAGCAGCCATTGCCCAGCCAATTTTGTTTAAATCACTGCTTCTCAGTTGGTGATCTAATCAGGATGGCAGTCAGGCCTGCTCTGCTCATGACTCCTGCAGCGCCCATCTCAACAGGATTTGCAGCATAATGCACATTTATAATGGATGTTTGAATAAAAAATAAAGGTAAGCTATTTGTTTGAAATGTTCATCTTATTTATTTATGTTCATATGCTTGCATAGGAGGCCTCTTAAGTGGTTGTTTGAGATCCAAGTTAGAAAGAGGTGTACAATAGGCAAAGCCAATAAATACTCTTACTGATTATCATGAGTGTGTGCCTTAGCATTTCCTTACAATGAGAAATTCAGAATGTAAAACTGAAAAAGTTTTGTTTACTGAGGCATCCTCAAAGGGAAAATATAATGCTTAAAAAAGAAGAATTCCTGGTGCTATATGAAAATAATTTGATAGCATAATAGTAATGAAAACCCCCTTCATTTTTCAAGTGTATAGAATTCGAAGCCTGTTTGGTAGTTGTACATCAGTTAACTATTTCAAATATATGCACACAAAAATTAAAGTTGTACAAAACCAACTCCCCCATCCAATGATTAAAAGCTACATCCTAAGAATTATAGCTATTTCTGAAAAAATAAATGAAGACTTACGCTATGCCCATCTGTTGTAATGATGGGATAAGTGTAATTAGCCAGCCCCAAAGCTCTCTTCTCAATCACAACTTCTGTTGACAGATGTGCATATATATTTTCTTAAAGAATATGAGCCTGTAGCTAACTGACTTGACTGCAGTCCTAGCTTTGGTGACCACAAATATTGCAACAATAAATAGAAACTACATAAAAATACTGTTTCTTTTAACAAGGACAATACTCCACAGTGTATGTTTTAACAAGGACCATATTCCACAGTGTATGTACACACAGACACACATACGTCTACACACAGCCCTCAGAAGATTTGCTCCCAAATGTTTGGGCAACTGCATGGTTATTTGTATATCATCAAATGCTCATACTGATCTTTGATTAGATACAGGAAAAGGGCTTTTAGTCATTGAGTAACTAATGTCACCAAAGATTCCTGGAGTTGAACACAGTCAGCAAAGTCACGATTTCCTACAGATCTATACTCCTTGAATAATGTCCATAATATAGCTACAGTGAGTTAGATTCAATAGCTTATACCCACCAAGACGTTTATTTTTTTGACCTCTTGGGCACTACAGGGCAACAACCTCTTACTTTCTGGTGACTTCTCTCCTATGGTAAATGATTTTGAGGGCTTGTCTGCCTGGGAAGCATGTTGAAGGACAGTGTACGCTTTGAATTTACAGCATAGTGGTAGGCAACAGAAAGCTATAGTCAGTCAAAACTATATTAAGTAACAAGAGTGTTCATGTGGACAATTACTGTGGAATTACCAATGTTTTGTAAATTCACAGACATACTGTACACTAACGCACTTGCCCTCTTACAGACAAGCTCTTCTCCCTTTCTTGATAAGCACAGACCTAATTTTCTAGGGAAACAAACAACTACACACAGAATAAAGAGGCTTTAGGGATGGACGTCTGAGCAAAGTATACATATAAAAAATGGAGGAAGGGGTTTAAGTCAGCCTGTTCAGATTGATTGGAATTGGTTTATTCTTTAATGAGAGCTGGCTGGGAACTAGCTGTTTCTTTTTCATGGTTAGTTCTACTAAAAATATAGGTAGATTCTCAATCCTGGTCAAACATTGAATTTCAGCATAATACTAAATCACTATTCTCAGAAAAAAAAATGGGTTTGATCAATATAATGTTATTGATTTAACAAGGGGAAATGTTTAATTTCAATTCACATTTTTATGTTATTTTAATACAGCAAACCTTTGAAATGAAAATCAGAAAGTTCCTTTTTGATAGAGTAAAAATGT
The DNA here is from genome assembly GCF_947461875.1 of Haliaeetus albicilla. Classification (NCBI taxonomy): domain Eukaryota; kingdom Metazoa; phylum Chordata; class Aves; order Accipitriformes; family Accipitridae; genus Haliaeetus; species Haliaeetus albicilla. Next base: position 29,210,607 of record NC_091488.1, read on the forward strand.
TATTTGAAAAAGAAAAGTCAATGGAATGTTTTTTCTCTGATCTTTTAATTTCAATGAATTCAACATTTTCTGTCAGAAATAATGTTTTATCAGAAAATGCTTGATTAGCTCTTACTTTAGTCCCAAAGGTCTCTACAAAGCCAGCTTCACCTGCCCTCATGGATCACAAGTCATGAAAACACTACCCAAGCTGAGACCTATGGTGCAATGGACCAAAAGCCACAAACACCTGACAGAGCAGCATAACAGCAGAAATTTGGCTGTGTGAACATCATCACAAGACAGATTGCTGGAAGGGCTGCATCACACAGGCTTCAAATCCCCCACTCCACCAACCTACCAGCAGTAAAGAGAAAACTGAGATCACTGGATAAGGTGTCTCCACATCAGAGCAATATGTAAAGGCATTTATCTACATTAAGACAGAGCATGACGTCCACTGGCCCATTTGCTGTTCCATGACTATTGAGTGTCATTTGGCCCAGGAGTTTGTCTGCAAATTGTGCACTTCCATGTCTGTACACACCCCACCAAATGTACTTGCATGCATGGTACTTGCATGGTAATTCTGAACACTTTATGCTTTGCCTATAATAAATAATAAATAATAATAGTAATAATAATTCTGATTCCCTAGTGGAAAGTGTACAGAGTATTTCTGGAAGGAGAAAAGGCACCTACCAAAGTGACAAAAAAAGGGGTTTGTTTAGTTTTGTAAAAGAAAAAAAGAAAAAAGAAGAAAGAAAAACAAAGAAAGAAAAAAAGTAAAAAAAAAAAGTAAAAAAAAAAAAAAAGAGTTCTACAGATTTAGAAAAGGGATCACAGCTCTGGAGGAGGCTCAAGTCACAGTTTTATCTCCAAAAAAGAACCAATATTGCTAGCATTAACAACTGGCAGAAGAGTTATATTTAAAGGAATGATTTGTTCTTTCTGGGAAGAAAAAGAAAATCAGCAGCTCAGTGGAATCATTGATGCTGTATTTCAAATTTGACGCAATATAGCAATTCTTCCTGTGATTACTTAGACATTAATAAATGTAGCTCATTTTATAGGCTATTTATAAATCATGCATTTAAGTATACAGCATGCCCAGGAGAAAACGAGAAGTTATTACTCACACAGAGCATCCTTCTTGGGAAACACACTTTAGTAACTAGATCAGAATTTACTGCAAGCTATCAAGATAAAAAGGCATTCGAATCAATGATAGCTTCAATCTGTATACAGTAGATCCAAATCTAGGCTAGTGAAAATTTAACCTTTCTCCATTAAGGGTAATTGGCTTGAATAGAAAATACAGATGCTTTCTCAACTTCTTTGTCTCTATATTGGTTTGTAATAGAATAAATTATAATTCTAATAATTTAATAAACGATAATTTCTGAAAATACATAACTAGGAAAAAAAAAAGTTGTCCTCATGCCAAATAAGATTTATAAATAATCAAAGAAAAGATTTTGTACATGAGCATACCTTATGAAATGTCATGCTTACTGCAGCAAACTCTACCTAAAGGAAGTGAAGGGCTGTTACAATGGCTTGTATAAGATGTGACAATGCCAAAGAAAACTGGAAGATCCATATAATTAAATGAGCTAAGTTTCCAAACACTTAAGAAATCCCATCAACTTGTAATTCAAATGTGCCACCTTGAGCCCAAGACACATCAAATCCATACAAGCATGTAGGAAACTGTTTTAGAGTGGTTTCAAGGATTCCTGAGAAGGCGAACACACACACACTGACTATAAGGGAAAAAGCAAGTATTTATTAACTACAGACATGCATTAAGCTAAGGGTATCTTGTAAAGCAAATTAACATACCGACCCGAGGACCGTAAGGAAGATGGACCATCCGTACATTCTTGTGCCGTCTTGCGCCACGAGCTCAGCCCAGCAATCGGTAGGTGCAGCTTTACATGGGCGTCCCCTCAGAGGCAGTGGTGGCCTCGCCGTACACCAGCCCAATGCTCTTCAGGAGATCCTGGTATTTATACGTTTGTGGAGGAATGGGGTTTGGCACATGTGGCCAGCAGGTGCCAAAACACGCCTCAGTTGCAACATAGGGAGCCTATGACGCATGCGCTTGCTGGCCAGGTGCACTGCACGTGCCATTGCCATCCTGTCTATTGGTTCACGGGCTTTGTTCAAGCAGCACATTGTCATAATCCAGCACTCACGTGCTGACCATGCTCACAGCTGTGTTGTGCAACAGCCCGCTGCGCGTCCTCCCAGTATTGCTCAGCTTTCTTATCTCCGTGGTCAGCATTCCAAGCAACGAGCAACAAACCATCCTTTTTCAGCACTGACTGCATTTTTCTCAGCTATCTACTTCTCTCCTAGTGTTCATCCATGGACCAAAATTCCATCGTTTAACCCTTCCGTATACAGAAACTAAAACATAAATCAAACTTCAGAAATATACCACAGATTTACATTTCTTACGGGAAAAATAATTTTCCATCCATCTTGATGTCTGTCTTGCTGTTATTACCAAACTCAGGTTTGTTCACATTTGATTAATTCTTATCAAATATTCCTGGTTTGTTACATTTAGAAATCTTCTCTTAAAAGGAACAGCATAAGCTAGATGTAGAAGATCTGTAAGAACTTCCACAGAAATCCTCCCTGCTAATTTAAACATTGCCAGGATTTCTTCTCTTCTTTTTGAACCTTCAGGAAATTCAAGCCTCTTTTTAATCAATCTACCTGTTCAGTAATTTTTCTACACCTGTCTTTCCTATACATTTTTACAGTGGCATCCAAACAAAGATAATTAGTATATTCTATCCTACACTCATACTCTTAACGACTGTATTGTATGCTCCGCCATAGTTTCTAAAGTGCTACTGATGCTATTCTGATTTGCTTCTCTTTGCAGTGTTTTTCAGCTTCTCATGCCCAGCCAGCGAGAAAGCTGGAGGGGCACAAGAAGTTGGCACAGGACACAGCCAGGGCATCTGACCCAAACTGGTCAACATGGTATTCCATACCATGGGACGTCACATCTAGTATAGAAATTGGGAAGTGGAGGCGGGAAATGGCTGCTGGGGGACTAGCTGGGTGTTGGTCGGCGGGTGGTGAGCAATTGCCCTGCGCATCATTTGTACATTCCAATCCTTTTATTACTACTGCTGTCATTTTATTAGTGTTATCATGATCATTATTAGTTTCTTCTTTTCTGTTCTATTAAACTGTTCTTATCTCAACCCACGAGTTTCACTTCTTTTCCTAATTTTCTCCCCCATCCCACTGGGTGGGGGGGGAGTGAGTGAGCAGGTGCTTAGTTGCTGGCTGGGGTTAAACCACAACACTGCCTCAACTTCATCTTCCTGACTTGAACAGAACTGCTTTCTTGGAGTTCTTTCATGCTGTACCCATTTACAGTTGCTTTAAATGATGCTAAGGAAAAAAATTATTGTATGATTTCACTGCGCAGGATCAAATCTTGGAATGTGATGATAATTTGTTCATTGTCTTTTATGATTATGCTTAAAATAATTATGTTGCTTTTTAATAATGCTAGAGTACTACTGCTAAAGACACAGAACAAATAAATTTGTACCTATCTAAGAGAGAACTGACAAATCTCTCTTTGCAATTATATTGTGCAAAGATGTGGCAAATAAAAGGATTAGGTCAACTTTAAGAAGACTTCACATAAAAGTTTAGAACTGAATTCTTAGTACAATGCCTGCCTAGCAATTATGATATGCAAGTGAACTAGACATACGAGTCACTGCACTAGCTCATACAACATGTTTAGTTCTTACGATGTACTCATTTTATGGTGTATTAATTGTTGCCCTTAGTAGAGCTAAAAAAGAGATCTTGTTTGAGGTCTTTATTTTATGTAGGCAGCATTTTAGTCTAATCTTGCTCTATATTTGCAAAATGTGAATTTTCTCTGAGTGAAGGTAATACATAAATGTAATGAAAATACGTGGAAAGCACATCATGAAAATATCAATGGAAAACTTTTAGTTAAAAGTAATTTATTGGCTAAATAGCTCTAGAGTGTTATTCTGGAAACCAATAAGATACTCAAATCAAGTTTGCACTTAATTTCAGTATCTATGGCCTGGCGTATTGATTTCAGTTCTATCAGACAGCAAAAGGATCTAAAATGGTTTAAATAATGATTTTGTGGTAAAGAGCTTATTCCCATTAAAATACTTCTTCTGAGGTACAAGATATATCATTATTCAATATTCCAAGGACAAATTCTTCCATTAGTATCAAACAAATATAATAAGGGGGAGAGAGGTGAATGAAGTATCTGCCACAACTGTTGTAGAAGGTCATATGTTCTAAATGGCCAAAACAACAACTGTCTAGTTCAGTCTATTACATGAATGTCCTTATAAAAGTCTGCAAAAAAAGTTGCAATACAATGACTAAATCACTACATATAAGAACATGTACCACTCCTGGACAGTGCTGCAAGCTAATCAAGAAAATGAGAAGTACCAGAATAGAGATCAGAAGATCAGCTCTGGTGTGTTAGGAATTAGCTCTAACTAGTTAACAAAATAATCTGAGAATACAGTATCCAACATATGTTTAAGGATCCTTATTTGGAGATGGATTCACAACTGAATACATTTGCATGCAACATCTGGATGACCACAAATAAGTGTTCCAATAGCAGGGAATCATCTAGTAACAGATACCTAGGCATTTAACTGCTAAATTCTCTTCATTAATGGTTGAATATATTATATTCCTCAGGACTACTATATAAAAGAACAAGCTTACTGCCCCTATCTCCTGTCAACCTCTAAGAGAACAACATACTTAACTCAGCATCATTGGCATCCCTGTCTGAAGTGAGCTATTTGATAGGTTGAAGTTAAAAAGAACCATTTATTGAAAAGATCCTGCTTTCAAAAGGAAAAATTGCCGTCCTCAGTCCCATGGCTCTTCTGTTTATTTTCTTCTTTTCAGCAGTTTTTTTCAATAGAGATGTCACGGTGATGATTATACATAGAAGGCCAGCCAGGCCAAGAAACCTTATAGTGTCTCTTAGGGGAGAGGACACATACTGTGCCAGGCAGCAGCACAAATTGGGTCTCTCCAACCAAGTTTACCTTTTCTGTAGCCCAGATAATTAACCTCTATATATTGCTATACACACTTTGCAATGCTTAAGTTAAAGGAAGATCCTAGCAGGTGACCAGAATGCTGCTTTCCTCCACCACAACATACTGCAGAAATGCCATTACACAGAATCCTGTACCCAAGTGACAATCCAGGTATTTACAGTCACTTACAAGCCAGGAAAACTCCCTCCATAACTCTGAGAACTTGCTGAGGCACTTTACAATCCCAGACAACACAGAGTACAGCATAAGGAGGCCAACTGTATGATCTATAATTCTACAGATGGAGGAATCAGCTGATAATCCCTCTGTCAAATCAAGGTTCTGGTCTACTGAGACACTTCAGCCTCCAGCAATTATCCACCTCTAGTAATGCTAGAGTCCAATACTCCCTCACCAGTTTCTTTCAGATATTCCACACATGAAAGGTATAACGTTTAATATCTCCAGTCTCTAGGATGGCATACATGGGTGAAGCCAGCTCAAATCTGCTTATCTGTTCCAAGTTATTTTACTAGTTGTCCAGTTTTCATATTCTGTGTTGGGCTGAGCCACATATTTACAGACCCCACACTGGTCTGGCTCACTCAGGGAGACATTTACATCACCAGATGATCCATTCAACTGTTTATAGCTGTTTATCTAAAACAAAGGCCACCCTCTGGTCCCCTTTCTGTTGAGATAGTCAGCTTCTCTGCCTTATTCCTGAGCTTCATAAGCACATCACCCCTGCCCCTCTCCATTGAGCCTTCTTCCATTGTAGGGGTTTATTCAGGGAGTCACATTCCACACCTAGGGGTTTAGTCAGTTGCAAGTACATGGCAGGCCTTAAAATATCAGGGGTCACTATACCTTTTATGTCTTGTTCCTTCTCCAAGAGGAGGCAGGAGGCTTCACTCAAAAACTTAAGGGAAAATTCCATAGGGCTTCCATGGGTGGCAGCAGCTGTTCCAGTGCAGGGAATCATTAATATGAAGACTTGCTTGAATCTCACTACTAACCCATCAATCTGAGAGTAGTGTACACAATTCCTTAAAAGCTTTACTGATGGAACTGGAAGATATGCACTGCTACCAGTTGGAATTAGAGAAAAAAGGAAAAAAAAGAAGCCTTTCTGTTAGCTAATATTCCCATAAAGCTATTCCTAACTGAAGAAAACCCAACACTAACATGGCCCACCCTGACCTTCTAATCAAGTCTATAGATTGATAACCCTGGAGCTTTCAGTAACTGATGGAAGCCAGCCTCTCAGTTGCATGTGACAAAACAGACACCTGGACCTGGTACCCTCCTCATGGCCTTTGACTTGAATGTCACCCCATTGGGGCAGCTCCAGCACACTCAAGCACAAGCAGGGCTGTAAAAACTCCTCCAGATGCTGTGAAGGAAGGGCTCTGCTGGGTATGAAGCACAGTAATCTCCTACCAGGCAAACCACCTTTAGTCAGCAGAATCAGGATCATGGAGGGAAGAGGGTCATCCTCCTTCCTCTTCTATACCTGATACCCAGGAGATCAATGTGATCCAGCTGTCAGAAGCATGAGAAAGATGCTTGCAACTTGCTCTGCCTATTTCCTTACCAAACTCAGCCAGGTGAGGCTGCTGGTTGTACAAAGTAAGATCACTGTTCAAGCTGTACAAGCTACCATCTAATAAGCCACATTGTGAGGTGTTCATAAGCTCTAGTTCTTCGGGATTTCTTGTTGGACTTCATATAGCAGGTGTCCCTTCCCACTTGGTGGGCTCTGGGGAGGTGATCTTTTAGATAGTTTGTTGCCACACACAGGAGTCACAACAATGACTCAGGAGGGACAGGGAAAATTTCAACTCCCCATTTCACTTGGCGAATTCTGGGGCAGGAGTCACGACAATGGCTCCTAAATGCTCGAAATATGTTTTATTTAATGTTGATTTATAACATAGGTGTGGCTAAATTTGGCATAGCAGATATTTCGAATAAAAAACTTGACACCCAACAGCCATAGCAAATATTCCTAACAACAAGGTAGGAGGAAGAAAAGAGATGAGAAAGAGAGAGAGAGAAGAAAGAGAGAAAAGGAGAGGTAAGTATCACCACCCTTGGATCCAGCAAGGAAAGAGTCTCAGTAGTAGCTGCCTGGATTCCTCAGATAGCGGGCAGATGCCTGGGGTTGGTCTCCCCCTTTTGCACCCTCATCCGAGAGCCCTTCGGGCATGTGTTGTAGCGTTTTCTGTAAAGTTCCTGAGGAGGGAGTGTGTGTGTGGGGGGGGTCACTGATACCATATTATCCCAAACAACTGCTGTGGTAAGGGCCCATGGCAAAACTCCGAACTGTGACAAAATGTCCGAAGTGCAACTGCTAGAAAACTTCCCAGAAAGACAATTACCAGAAAGCATCTTCGAGGCACAACTGCTAGAAAGCCTCCCAGAAACAGTTCATTACCCCATCTCTGCAGGGCACTTCCTGTTGCAGCTGCTTGTGGCTACCTGCTTGGTTGTTTGAGACAAAATGGTTGCCAGTCTCCCACAATCTCTTGGTCTCTCATGCCAGGGTAAACCTCTGCTCCCAGATTATATTGGTTTCTGAATGAGTATTTTGCTAATGCGTAGATGTCCATGAAGTCTCAGTAGGAGGCCTTTTCACTAGTTCCTAAGCACTTTGTAATTTTCCCTACAGTGCTGATAAGCTTTGTTTTCCTTAAAGAGAAGCAATAGCCAATAATCACTGCCCCAAATAACTGAGTAAAGGAATAGCAGGTCTTGATCCCAAAGTGGGGGAAAGGAGAAACCCCAAACCTCGGCAATACCAATCTTTGGCTATCAGCTGATAACTGGTGTAGCCTTTATACAACCTTCTGTATATAGTAAGGAACATTTTTTTCCATCAGGTATTCTTCTGAAGCAGAAATTAGCCACAATTGTATTCTAATAAATCTTCCTCTCATCCAGGTAGCAAGTCCTACCACATACATCCTTCTTAGTCACTCTCTTACATATTCTGTACAATGAAAGTCTGCATAAATCTATATTTAACAGAACCTCTAGGAGCAGGTGACCAGAAAGACTGCTAAAAGTGCTATCTTTAAGAGCAAAATCTGGGTAGAAGTTTGCCAGCTCTCAGAGGGGATTGATCAGATTTTATTTTATGACTATCTCCCTTTTACCGATAAGTTTGTAATAGAAATTAAGGATGTAGTTTCTTTCTTTTTTTTTTACTTCATTTTTTTTCCTCTTATGTTTTGGAATTCTTTATTTAGCCCTTATCTTTAAGGATAAAAGTCTGGACTGCCTTCCAAAAATCATAGTAACATTAAAATTCTAGATTTTGAATCAGTTTTCTAGTTGTAATAACCCTGTGAAAGCTTTACTATAATTTTCTGTAATATTAACATTGGATAATCTTCAAAGTGCAGTACACAGTTGTTTGCCACATTTGATGAAATGAAGACTTCGAAAAAATTTCAGTTCTTACATGTTAAGGAGATTTCTTTTTCTGAGCTTAGCAGAAAAAAAGAAAACAGTCACTGTAAATCCTGTCATATTTCTATCTGCTCTATCCCATATCTGTGGGATTTCAGTAGGACTATCCCTTGAATTAAAGAGGACTGATGCTGTCAGCTGCTGTAACACCAGCACTGGAACTTAAAAGAAGAAAGCCATCTCTACTATTCTTTACATGTGCTTTTCCCCTCATTCTAATGCAGTGAGAAAGGAAGAATCATGACTATGACTTTTAGAAAAAAAATCATTGTTTCTATGGAAGAAAGAGGTAGAGCTTAGGTCACTAGAGCACATTCCCAAAGCAAGTTGGAATGAAACTCAAATTCCTGAGTTTTATCTTTTTCTGTTGCAAATATTTTGTCAATAGGTTTCACAGGTTTATCTTTCACTCTTATAGCGGTGACGCAAAGGACTGACTACTACTATAATCAGTCAGTTGGAACATACTCTAGGTGACAGAAATAAATATGATGGGTTTCCGCAGTTACAAAATTGCTGTTGACTTGTATTGGTAACAATACGGTTCCATGTAATAGAATTTCTAGGAGGGATTAGCCTGCTTTCATAAGCAATGAAATAACACATATTTGAGTGTCCAAAGAAAGTCTTGTACTCAGAGCTCAATGCTATTTTTCCCCCATATGTGTACTTGTCTGTCAAGCTGGATTTTTGTTGCTTTTTTTAAGCTACCATTAAGAAATAGGGAAGAACTAGAGACAATTTATAGAAAGCAACAATGCTGTGCAAGACATATCCTTTCCTAGATTCCTACCTGTAAGAAATTCAGCTACAAAAGTTCACAAAAGTTAATACCAGCCAACTCCATGTATTCAATAATACCAAGTAATGATGAAATTTTAAGTATAAGCTTTTAATTTCCAGACTGCAGTCTCATTTGTCATACTGTTCAGCTTACCATCAAGTTGATAAGAAATGCTAAAATACCATCAGATTCCTTGATGTTTTTGAAGATGGAGAACAATAGACACTTCCAAAGCACCATAAAGTAACCTTCAGTGCTATTGACAGATATTCAGCAACCAAGAGCTAATATTCAGCCCTGTGATTTCCACGTACAAATGCAAATTAGGATTCACTCAACCAAAGTCAGAGGAATAACAGTTCCTCTTCACTTGTATTTCTTTCATGTCTGGAAGCCGGCATTTTGAAATGTAGTATTAAAAAACATTGTAAAGACCCAGAAGATCTACCCAAGTCCAACAAATCAGTCTTTCTTTGACTTACATAAATCAGGGAACTTTATAGGCATAACCACCAGTGCAATCATAAGGTCTCCAATCATTTTGGCCCTGTCTCTCACAGAAATGTCCATTTCTCTTTTCCTTTCTGTTTATATGGTATCCAGTTTGAAGAAACTCTACACGTTTTTTAATTATTTGTATTTAAATGTACTTGAAATTAAGTATACAAAAAATAGCTACATTGTATCCCTCATGAATGAAATGGTTAGACAATATGATTAGTTCTTGAAAAAACAAACCCCACCAAATTCCTGATGCTATATGCCACACTTGTTCCTCTGTGAGAAGAAATACTTCACTTTCTAAGAAAAGAAAATATTTCAATTGGACGTCATAACAACATACATCACTTCTGTAGTATATTTTTCTCCCCAATTTTAATATTCCAATTCTACCCTTTTCTTTTTTCTCTTTCCATTGCATTCAACAAAGTTTTCATTGTATTTCTGTATTTCTATTTAGAGCAAGAGAACAAGCAAAGCCAGCCAGAAAACCTGCCCTTTCAAATGGGCAGTGCTGTATATCTAATTTGGATCAGTCATACATTCATTCTAAACTAAAAGCAATGTTTATGCTTTTTTTTTTTTTCATTATGTTTTGGCTCTTTGGCAAGTTCCATATTCATTAACACAAACTGGCAGACAGGAATTTAGGCTGGTGTGGGATTTATTCAGGAAACAGACGCACTATGGGCATAAGGGAACATTTCTTTCTTATAAGTGCTGTGCACACCTTCTCATGTGGATTTGTGAGACATTTTATTTGCATAAACAGCTGTCGTCTTACCTCATTTCTGCAGCAACAAATAGTACCATGCAAGAAAGCTGCCATAAGAGATCCTTCTCTCATTCTTCAAAGTACTCCCTCCACTTCTCTTTGCAGCTGGCTCTTCAAACTTAAAAAAGTGAGCATTACATTATTTCCCAATTTTATTATAACCTGTATTGCAAGAATGAGATACCAAGACTTAATTCCTGTGGATAATTTGAGGCCAAATATCAATATCTTTTTAAATTTTAACCATGTCAAAAATGATTATATCAACTGTTATTCTGAAATTAGAATAACATTCTAATAAATAAACAGGGGAAAAAAAAATCAATCAGGTAAACAGCAGAATTTTGAAAGATCAAAATACTACAGGACACTTCTAGAGTTCAAAGAACTAAAAGAAAAAGGCAAGTATATGTTAGTACTTCATCTCTGTAAAGAATATTTCAGAGGAAAATAAACAAACTAGTTATATGGTAGTATATTTCAGAGAGTGGAACAAAATAGACAAATGTTCCAGGTCGACAAAAAGAAACAATAGTGAATTTATGGGTTTTTTTACAGGAGTATTTTGATTACTCAGAGGCTTTACATAAAGATGCTATTACACAGTATGCCTCTAACTGTGCCACTTACAACATACCTCTGGTGTTGATCAATGTGTATTTGTTCAACTGTTGCTGTGAGGTTATTCCTTGTATGATATTGTAATGAATACTTACATCCCTTCTACAATTATCTAGACTTATATCAAATGCACATCTTTGGAAGGGTTGGGTTTTTTAGATCTCAGTGAAAAGGAACTGATGCTGAATTTCTTTGTTAAGAATAAATAGTAGGAATTTGATGGCAGTAGGAGGGAGGTCAGCCCATGGTCTCTTCCCCAGGTGTGCTCCAGGGGAAGCTGACTCTGGAACTCTGTTCTTGTGCTTGTAAACTTATCACTTCTGATGGCTTGCTACAATATAGCACACTGTTTTATTGAACCAGAACCATGATGAGAAGCAGAACACCAGCTCTATAATTAATAGAAAGCGTTGCCTCCAGGATGGCAAATGCAATGAAGTCTGTGACTTTCAGATTATCAAACAGCAAAATAAAAGGATTTTGAAAAAAATCACTACAAAATATTTCAAACTAAAGGGAGTGTGAAGTTGCAAAAAGCAGCATAGGAAGGATGAGACAGGGAGAAAAATTAACACAGGAAATATAAAGAACATCTGCATCTTCTCTCCCTGCTTTTCAATCCCTATATTTTGACCTTTACCACTCTCAAACACATCCCTTTCCCCTTCAGTCTCAGACTGATTTTACTGATCGCTTCCTTAGTCTCTCTTCCTCCTTCCCTGTGGTATCTTATGCATTGTACCAAAGCTGAGAAGATAACGTACCTCACCATATTTCCTTGCATATCAGGAACCAAGACAAACATTAATCTTTATCAGAAGTATCAAGTCTCTCAATCTTAGACAAGAAACAGCAAATGGTGTCTAACACTGCAGCTGACATGAATCCTATCTTTTTTTTTTTTCCATTTACTGCTGAGAAACCTGAAAATAAATAAATAAATAAATAAATAAAGAGCCTGTTTCAAATAAACAGAATAAAAATTCTTGAAGGGAGATAAAGAAAGGAGAGGAAAGAGCCCAGTCATGCATTGATGAATCAGAAGCACCAAAGCACCTGTGGCATCACAAAACATTAAAATTGCCTTAAATAGGGATCTAGTTGAAAGGAATTTTGAGAACATCAATTTCTTTTTCAATTGGTAAAGAAAATTGCAAATGTTCTCACATGAAAACAAAGGTAAATTTGTTATCCTTCCTTATAATTTTTTTATGACAGTTGATAAAATGTTCTATTTCAGATGCTAGAAGATTCCAAGAGCACCTAAAAGTGACGAAGGTGCATAAGCTCCAATAAACTGTTGGCCTGTTCAAACTCCACAACCCGATTCTTTCCTTTTACAGACAAGAGAAACTACACTTAGCAGTTTCATCAAAATCCTCCGTGAATGCAGGACACAATCAGAAATAACTTGGCAGGGGCAAAATCTCAGAAAAATACAAAAGTAAGTTTGTGTGCAAACATTCTGATGGAAGTAATATTTACAAAGCAGCTTCCAAGCTAAGCATTTTATATCAAACTTCTAAAATGGATTTGTGAATGTCCATCTCTTTATAAATGAAAAAAAAAATCCTAAACTGATATTTTAAGATGTTGGAATGGGGGGGGGAGAAGAAGGAAAACATACAAAATTGGTCCACACATTGGAAAAATAATAACTATGTCTTTCCTATGCAGTACTGTAGACTTTTTGGGAGCGGGGGTCGGAATGTGTTTTTAGGTGGTTCTTTCCCCTCCCACAACTAGAGCTTTTAATCTGTACACAGTCTCTTTTCATTACAATATGGGTTCCTTTTCCATTTGCTATTTTCTATAAGTAAAGACTGAAATAGCAGACTGATAAGAATTTGGGATTAAAAAAAAATAATAAAAATACAGGGAAGCATACAAGCTTCTGCATCCCTCCCTATGTGGATCTTTAGGTCTGATCCTAGACAATCACATTTTAATAAGAACTTTATCATATAGTTAATTTCAAGTATTTAAAATCTGGTAATGATGATCTAGGGAAAACACAGATTTCAAAATGGTGACGATTTATAAAATAAACTTTGAGTTATCTTCCTTTGCCTTATAGAAATTTGAGGTCCAGGCACCCTAGATTTTCAAGCTTTTTTACAAAATTGTAGGAATACAAATGACATATACAAACAAGAGATTCTAATGCAAGTATTTTCACTTGAATAAACATACAGAAAGTGCTCTGGGATTATATAAAGAGGTATGTAGCCATTTTTTTGTCATTTTCCTGATCTTGAGTTGATGGCAGACCCCCTGCACCCAGAATCATATATGGAAGCACAGAGAAATTTACAGGCTGAAGTAGAGTATCAAAAATATATGAGCAAAATGTTTATGCTACTTTTTAACTTTTTAAAATGAAATACTGGCCATTCTGAATGATGTCCTAATACAGGTAGGATGAACAACAGCACACATCTTCAGTCAGAGACTGGTCTTGCTGATAAGCAAGAAGGTTAGAAGGAAGGTTAGCATGATACAAAAGGGAACCTAATGTGAATGGCAAATGAGGAACCAGAAATCGTAATGCCACTAAATAACTCTAGCTTCAGCCTGCAGTTTATGTTATGTTACCAAAGAAGGCTGGCAAGGACCAAGACTGCTTTTACTACTACGTATTTCCTTCACCTAACAATTGATTAACTATAAACTTGATCATACACACACATGTAACAGTCTAAAGCAACATTTACAGTGACTGACAATTTTACACTCCTAAAGAATATAATTCAGACTGTATTTTCATAGAGAAAAGGAAGTCCTGATCACTCTTCCAGACTTTTTTCTCATTTCTATATAGCTTTCACATAGAAGAATCCTCAAACAAAAAATGTACTAACAAGGTTCCAACAAAGTACCACTGCAGTCTCAATTCTTTCCTTACCATATGAGGAAACATAGCAGATGAGCCCTATTCCTCTGATAAAAATATCCTTCCCTCTCTTTTGACTCACCCAGTCATACATTCCACTGAAAATCATTCATGACTCTATTGCATCAAGGGTGCCACAGACACTGATTTTTGCAATGCTTTTTCTGAACCATGGCTCCCCAGGGATTACATATGCCTCTGAAAACCAGAAACACTTCAGAAGTAAACTGAGGGTTCTGCTATAACAACGTCAGAAAATCCCCACCATGAAACTCTTCCTTCAGTACCCAGATGACTTACACTGACCTGCATGAATTGAACCAAGCCAATGTAGCAGTCAGTAGCAGTAATGTATTTGCTTTTTCAAAAAGGGAGGCTCAAGAATAGGTCTGTTCTTACCTACTGCCAGCACCTGCCAAGTAGCTGATGATATCAGCAATTCCTTTCCTTCCATCTCTCCTTCCCACATTCTCTTTATTGAATTTGGAAAATCCCTTCTCAAATTTGGGTCCCAAACAGTTCATGGTCTTTGTGCCCTGTATTTTTCTACTTGTATGTATACAGGTTTACAAGAACACTTCTCTCTTCATATCCTAAGGATAGAGCAGCCATATTTTCAATATCATGCCGCTGACGCATGTGAAGATAATTTTAGTGCCATTGGTACAGTGACTGCTCTATTGGAAGCCAAGACATGTAACCCAACCTTCTGCAGCTGTCTTGAAGACTATTCTGGCAAGTCTCATTAATGTCTCAACTCTGATTGCTGAACTCAACTGGCAGGTTGTCGTGGTTTAGCCCCAGCCAGCAACTAAGCACCACACAGCCACTAACTCACTAACCCCCCCACCCAGAGGGATGGGGGAGAGAATTGGGGGGAGAAGAAAAAAAAAGGTTAAAACTTGTGGGCTGAGATAAGAATGGTTTAAGAGAACAGAAAGGAAAAAAATAATAATGATAATAACAATAATAAAATGACAATAATAATAATAATAATAATAATAATAAAAAAGAATCGGAATATGCAAAACAAGTGATGCACAATGCAATTGCTTACCACTCACCAACTGATGCCCAGTTAGTTCCTGAGCAGCATTTTCCCCAGGCTAACTCCCCCCAGTTTATATACTGAGCATGATGTCACATGGTATGGAATATCCCTTTGGCCAGTTTGGGTCAGCTGTCCTGGCTGTGTCCCTTCCCAACTTCTTGTGCCCCTGCATCCTTCTTGCTGTCTGGGCATGAGAAGCTGAAAAATACTTGACTTAGTCTAAACACTACTTAGCAACAACTGAAAACATCAGTGTGTTACCAACATTCTTCTCGTACTAAATCCAAAACATAATACTATACCAGCTACTAGGAAGACAATTAACTCTATCCCAGCCAAAACCAGGACACAGGTGCTGAAATGTTGCCAGGACAAGGTAAACAAAATTCAACCCACCCTATAAAGATTTTTCATTTTGCCAACTGCTTAAAAGAGGTCTCTAGTTAGAACATGTGCTTGTTTAAAGAAGAAATCACACCAGACAGACAAAATCTTTGAATCCTAGCTTGAAGATCATCTAAAATCTTTGAAACCAGAACTTCACTAAGGCTGTGTTTATATGGTAAGATTAAAAACTTTGTTCCAAGTTCTTCGCAGTGAAACTATCAGCACTGCACCGTGAATAAGGAGCCCTCCATTTAAAACTATGGTTGCTCAGCTTCCATGAAACTTCTTGACATGGATAAAACAGATCTACAGATGTGTCCTCCTGATTTCTAGCAGCTTACATAAAAAGCATACAAAAAGCTATGTCAAAAAGTATTGCCAAATTACTTATTAAACATCACACCAAAAAAAGACATAGATATGGTAGGAATTTGGGGCTGCTTATTAAGTTCTGTTGTATTACTGGTTCTGTGTTCACTATTAAGTTCTGTTGTTACTGGTTGTGACTAATGCCATTTTAGATATGTTCTGTATCCAGGACACCTAAATAGGGCTGTTTGGGATGACTGAGGAGCTACAGCACACCTGGTCCCTTTTAAGGCAAGCAGCTTGGGAGCAAGCCAGTCACCCTAGAGTATCTAGGCTGGTACTACATACTGAAGTTTACATATCTGAATAGCTTTCAGTCTCAGAAAGTTTTAGATTACTAAATTTGATAAGATTTACCCCACATAATTTATTAATGCTGAATTTTTATTGGTTTTTTTTCAAGCCAGAAGGCATATCTTAGGACTTGTTGAAGTTCAGCTGAATGCCATTTGCTGATTATGCATCCTAGAAGGTTTATCTGCTTCACTCCAAATTCACATTTCCTCTTTAGCAGCCAGTCCAACTTGCTGTAAACCTCTCCAAACAGCATGTAGCTACTCCATTCATTTTTATCTGTGTTGGAAACCATCATATCATATGCATGGCCAAGAAAGCCAGGCAAGCCTGTCACAACCTGAAAGTCTCTTTTGGAAGTGTTTTGGCACTGAAGATACGCTGAAGGGAAGCCAGTTGCAAGCATCATCCAAACAAGGTAATAAACATAGATAACAGCACACATTCTATAGCAAAAGGAGTTGCCAAAAAGCATACTGTAACATCGGAGTTGCAGATAAGTCCCTCCTAACTGACAAACCTCCTTGTCTCCTACAAATAAGGCTCACACAGATGACACAAACATCCACAGAAGTGAATATTTTTCCCTAGCAAATATCAATAGTATAATGTGCACGTAACATCTTTTGAAATAACCCAGTATCTTCTATGCTACTGTTTTCGTTTTTTTTCCTCCCCCTTTTCCAACAACAAAGGAAGAAGCAAGAAGAAACAGGACTTACAGATGGCTACCTTCATGCCTCAGCAGGAAAATATTTCTCATGCTTTATTTCACTGACATTCAGATTTCTCTGCTACATGCCTTACACTCTAATGACATTTTCAATAGAGATGACTTAATGATCTTTCATATTCTGAAGAAAATGGCCACAAACACTGTAAGTTATCCCTTGTAGAACTTTCTCTGATCTTTGTAGAATTAAGAACAGAGACCTACTTATGATTAGCTTCTAGAAGTGAAGACCTAATGTCACCTAACAATAACACTCTTTCCATCACCTCCTGCACTGTGAATCTTAACACTGACTCTAAATTATGGCATTTGGTTTCATCTTCCACAAGTTTTCCATTCTTCCCCCTTATTAATTCTTTCCTCTCTCATTTAATATTTGTACACTTCACTTGGGAGGTAGATTTGATCTGACTGCTTCTTTCGCATTAGTATTTTTACTCATTACTGTATCTGAATTGTTTGATAAATACATCAGTGGCACAGAGGTAATTGTAAATCAAGTCACTTCTTTGATCCTCACATTTGCTATAGCTTTTGGTAGTGTGGTACCTAGTTCTAATTGAAACTGCTGATAAATGTGAGCCTCTTATGCCAACAGCTATCCTCTTATTAGCTCTTCTTTCAACATCCCATATTTGCAATGCTCAGCAAAGCTGAACTGCAGCAATAAAGCCTCAGCTGTTCCCCTTGTTCCTAAGATGATCTATGAAATGCACGCCAGATTTCTTGTATATTCATCTATATATGTAACTGTATACATAGAGATCTGCATATAAAATATTTTTTCTGCCTATGACTGGCTATGAAGACTTGCTTGCACTTAATTTTTCCTGTTTCCTTTTTTTCTCTGTAATGAGGGACAAGGAACGGACTTTGAGCTTCCATTTCCTGAAGTTCTTCTATATAACTTCAACCCAAATGGATGGTGAAGAACCACTACCAGGTTACACATCATTCAAACAACTAAAAAGAACCTAAAAGGACAGTTTGCTGTACTTCCTTTGAGTGAAGTGGTGAGCAAGAGTCTATAATTAAGTGCAATTTGAAGATTTGGAAGTAATTACTTTCACACTGAGGCTATGAGGACAGAATGTTCTAATTTCCATATTAGAAAGACAGGGTAGCCCAAACATATGTTGCCACCCCTACCACTTCAGGGATCTTTATGTATGTATACAGGCACATGCACAGAGAAATGATATATAGGAGGGCAACTTTGCTCTATAAATCTAGAGGTTTATTTTTTAATGCTGAGTAATTCAGTCCAGCAATGCATGAGAGAATTAGTTTATTCAAGGGGTTTCTGTTTGCTTGGGATTTTCATGTTCTTTGAGGCCTGCAGAACAGATAGAAGCATCACACAATAGGGTTGAGCATTGTTGTAGTAAAAAGGAGCATTCAGAGCCAAATGGGTGTTAACATTTTAGCCCCTAGCACCAACACATTGACCTTGCAATATAACAAGACTAAAACAGACAACTATTTTAAAACATCTTGTTTTATGAGGTTCAGCAGAGAATTAACCATCGTTCATAAAGTCAGCATCTGAATGAGAGAGTCAGTATTCCCACAGTGCTTTCAAATATCCTGGAATGTTGCATTTCATACTGCTTTGTTTTTAATGCTTCATTCCACTCAAGTCCAGTGATGGAAGTCGCTTAGAACCATGCAATGATTTTATTACAGTTGCCTCTGTTCTTCCATTTCTCATCATTCCTCCTATTTGTTTGTTACAGTCAATAGTTACGCATTGCTTCAAATTAAAATTGTAAGCAATTTGGGTAAGTACTACAGTGCATATTCACAGAGTGCATTAGCATAAGAAAACAAAACCCTCTATGCTTCCCCTGTTGTCGGTGAAAAGACAGGAATGGTTTCAATTGCCTTCCCACTCCAGAACTAACACCAACCTTCACTAGAGCTGAAACTTTTCCTTCCACTGGCAATAGAAGAAGCCTATCTCAGACCGAGGTTTACTAAAGTGCTGAAGAAGGGGGCTAGGGGCCACAATTTTTTACCTATGCAAATAAGAAAATAAACATACACAACAATAGCCATAGGAATCAGATAAAAAAATCCATCTAGGCCAGTATGCTGCCTGTCGTGGCAAACTATAGGGATTAGCTGGGGAAGTAAACAAAACAATTATGAGGAAATAATTTCCTCAAATATTCCCTGAGCTTGCAACAGAGACACTTCCTCAATGGAAGGTGGCATCTCTGTATTTAGGGCCTTTGATGGTTTTTCTCATCACAGAATGTTCCCATTTGTTTCTTATATTTTGCACATTTATAACTTTAGCATTCGAAGCATTCTGTATCACAGCTTTTTCTGTACCATTTACTTCCAAACCTTTACATGAAGGGCCGCCTCCTCTCATTTGGCTAAGCATGCCATGTACCAATTTCATTTAACACTTTATTCTCATTTTGATTCCCCCCATGTTTTTACATTTCTGTGTATATGTCTTAGCCTAAAGACGGATTTACAAATACTGTATGTTTACTTCCAAAACTGTGTTTCAGTCTGTGTTTTACTAAGAGAATATTCTGCATAGGCCAAAACACTGCTGTGAGAAACTAGACACTGAAATACAAGAAAAAGTGGACAGAGCTAAGAGTTTAGCAAACTAAGAAGATACAGTATCCATGACGAAGTAGAAAACCAGCAGGTGGTAAACAGTACTTCCCATCATGCATAATGAAAAAAACAATAAGCAAAACCAGAAGCATAACACTCTTATTACCACCACTGAAAGAAAAACAGTACTTTTAATATTAAAGCAGTGTTACGATATCCAGCTCTTTCCAAGATGTTACTTGTGACAATCAAAATCACTTTGATCTGATGATAATGAACTCAGTATTTTATAACATTACATAGAAAATTCAGCAAGCAGGTGTTTTAGGAATAAAAGCAAACAATCATCTCTTAAGTAAAGAACACTAACGGTTTTCCACTCCTCAATATTCCCTGAAATTTGTAAGGTTGGTATTCGATGCTTAAAAATTGTTCCAAAATACTTACTCACCAACTGTTTTGGATAACAACATTTGTTGACTTCATTTCTAGGCAGAGGAGCCTAACCTACATGACAAAGAAGCATAAATAAGACTTAGTGTAAATATAAACTACTAATCTCGGTATCACTACAACTTTTTATCATGTTTAGTGATGGAGAGGAACAGCACCAAGGCACTGAAATATTCCTGAAAAAGTGCCATTCTGAAACTGAAAAAGAGAAAAAAGTCCAAACTGTTGGCAATATTTTCTGGTGCTAGTGTAAGACAAAGGAAGTGGAACAAAGACTCTAGAGAGCGATAGAAAATGGTGATCTGGAAGAATGAAGAAAAGCAGGTGTCCTAAAAAAAGACAAAAAAATCATTATCACTTTTTACCTTGTCTAGTCATTTATACCAGTAACTGTCAGATCAAGAAGATAGTTTTATACCCTTTTTTACTGAAACAGATGAGCACATAGAATAGTGAACAAGGTGTCTTTATTTCAGGTTACTAATGTATAGGCAGAGAAATCTTTTCTGACCAGAAGAATATGTCTCTAAAACCCGAAGGACATGTAAAATAACATTGAAACTAGCACAACTTGACTGAACCTAATGATTTCCTAGGAAAAAGCCTTCAATTTATACAATTTCTTCTGTATCTATTTTCTTCTGATTAAATTACAATAATTAGAAAAAGTCTGACAAGCTCTTTCAGGAAAAATTTTAAGGTCCTGATCCTGCAAGCACTGTACATAAGCCCAACATTAGCATGCTAGTGATACTATCCAAACCAATGAGATTACTATCATGCTTTAAATTACAGAGGGGACAAAGATATCTGCAATGTCAGAGTCTCAGCCTCTAAAAAAGTTTCTTCCTTTATACAAACTTAATTTCCCAATTGCTAGAAGACAATTGTTAGGAACAGTGAAAAAAGTTCATTTTGTTTTTTCAAACAGGAGCATCACGAAAGTGTCAAGGCTATACCAAGGGAGCTGACGTGCAACTGAGCATAAAATAAAATGAAAAAAAAAAGAACTTAGAGAGGCAAAGAAAGTCAGCTTAAAGGGAATTCACAGACTAGGAGAAATACCTCATGACAAACTGCCTGAGGAGCAAGTGGAGATACTTAAAGAGATGCTGATGTTTTCAGAGAGAGAAGTAGGAAGAAGCAAAGATTGAAAGTTGTGGATCTGAATCCCTGAAGGGAACATTAAGCTAAAAAAGTCTATTCAAGCACATTAAGGCAGAGCCTTTTTGTACATTCTGCAGCTGAAGCAAATATTCAGAACTAAGGAAGATTACTACTATTTAAAAAGTTGTAAAGCCAATCTCATATAGACTTGTCAAGTTAGACAAGAAAAGACAAGACCAAGAAAATGAGGATTTTACTGTTCAAGATTTTAAGCTAATGTGCTAATCACACCAACTCCCCCTCCAATTCCTCTCTCTTCAGTACACTGCCTGGCTAGATGATAGAGTGAGGCAAGTTTCCCAAATGGGCATACTGTTACCTGAAGGAACATTTCATTTACTGTATGTTTTATGTTAGGTACAAGTAGTTTTATGTTACAAGGATCCTCTAGGGCTTCTGTGATGAAAGGTTCCAAGATTATCTCCCCCTTGCCCCCAAGTACTTCTCTAAGAATACTGACATACATGTACACAAACTCTTGCCATGCAGTGCACAAAAGAGAATCAATCTTGAGGCAGGGAAAAAAAGAAAGAAAAAACCACCACCATGTCTATGAGTACCAGTATCAAGCTTGTTCCATAGAAATACACTATGAAATTATAAATTAATTCCCAGCTTCATTCCTCACCCCAGAATAAAATAAAATAGCCAAGGCATGCCATTCTGCAGTGGAGTCAAAAGTAGGACACCTGGGTGGCAAGGGTGAAAGATGGAGGCCCAGGTGGTGCACTTCTCAACCCGGTTGGTAAGGGGGAACCTTGAGCAAAAGAGCAGTCATCTAGTGGATTAATACCTGGCTGCTGGTGATGTAAGCAGGCATTTAGCTTCTATGACCACGGGAACACTGGAGCAAGGGCTACTAAGTAAGGATGGGATCATTTGACTAAGTGATACATGAAAAATTTTACCAAACTCTAGCGAGAAGGGTTTTAAACTAGATATGCTGGGACAGAGTTACTGTAACCTGAAGAGATGTGAACGAGGGAGCAAGTGGTGGAGATGTGTAGAGAACAGCAGGACAGGGAGTCTCTCACCCTGTAAAAATAACACAACTTCAGGGCCATATTAAATGCCTGTATGCCAGTACACATAGCATGGAGAACAAGCAGGAAGAATTAAATCTGCAGCTATGCACAAACTTCTACTGCCTCAGTGGGATTACACAGACACAGTGGGATTGGAGAGCTGCAAGGGAGGGAAAAGCAAAGAGTAGGCAAGTATAGAGGAAGAGTTGTGCTCCAGGTAAATGAGAAGATTGAATGGATGGAGCTTTGCTATAGGGTGGGTGATGAAGAGCTTAAGAGCTTATAGGTAAGAATTAAAGGACAGGCCTAAACAGGTGATGCTGTAGTAGATATCTGCTGCAGACCTCCTAATCAAGAAGAGAAGGCAGATGAAGCCTTCTCTAGGCAGCTAGAGAAAGCCTCACAATCACAGGAGCTGTCTCTCACAGGTAAATAACTGCCCTGGTATCTGCTGGACAGTCAATACAACTGGCAGAAGCAATCCAGATTTCTGGAACAAACAGAAGGCAATTTCTTGATGCATGTGATCAGTTAAATGACTGGGGGAGATTATCATCCCTGCCACTCAAAGAAAACAGCTGCACAATGGCAAGGGCAGCCTTGACCAGAGTGACCATGAGACTGGGGAGTTAAAGATACTGAGTGGAATGAGCAAGATCAATAACAGTCTTACAATCCTGGAATTCAAAGAGCAAATTTTAGCATCTGCAGAGACCTTCTTGACAGGATCCCATGGAAAATTGCGTGGGAGGGCAAAGGGCCCCAGGAGAGCTGGCTAATGTTCAAGGTCAGCCTTGTCAGAGCACAGGAACAGTTCATCCCACTTTTCAGAGAGTTAAGCAAGCACAGCAGAAGGCCAGCACACATAAGTGGTGTCACAAGTGGCATTCCCCAGGGCTCAGTATTGGGGCCAGTTCTGTTTAATATCTTTATCAATGATCTGAATGAGGGGATCGAGCGCACCCTCAGCAAGTTTGCAGATGACACCAAGCTGGTAGGCAGGGTTGTTCTGCTCGAGGGTAGGAAGGCTCTACAGAGGGATCTGGACAGGCTGGACCCATGGAACAAGGCCATTTGTATGAGGTTCAACAAGGCCAAGTGCCAGGTCCTGCACTTGGGTCACAGCAACCCCATGCAGTGCTACAGGCTTGGGGAAGAGTGGCTGGAAAGCTGCCCAGCAGAAAAGGACCTGGGGGTGCTGCTTGACAGCTGGCTGAATATGACCCAGCAGTGTGCCCAGGTGGCCAAGAAGGCCAATGGCATCCTGGCCTGCATCAGAAATAGTGTGGCCAGCAGGAGCAGGGAGGTGGTTGTTCCCCTGTACTCGGCACTGGTGAGGCTGCACCTTGAGTACTGTGTTCAGGGCCCCTCACTACAGGAAAGACATTGAGGTGCTGGAGCATGTCCAGAGAAGGGCAACAAAGCTGATGAAGGGCCTGGAGCACAAGTCTTATGAGGAGCAGCTGAGGGAACTGGGGCTGTTTAGCCTGGAGAAAAGGAGGCTGAGGGGAGACCTTGTTGCTCTCTACAACTGCCTGCAAGGAGGTTGTAGTGAGGTGGGTGCTGGTCTCTTCTCCCAAGTTACAAGTGATAGGATGAGAGGAAATGGCCTGAAGTTGCACAAAGGGAGGTTTAGATTACATATTAGGAAAAATTTCTTCACTGAAAGGGTTACCAAGCATTGGAGCAGGCTGCCCAGGGAAGTGGTGGAGTCATCATGCCTGGAGATTTTTAAAAGAAATGTAGATGTGGCGCTTAGGGACACAGTTTAGTGGTAGACTTGGCAGTGCTATGCTAATGGTTGGACTTGATGATCTTAAAGGTCTTTTCCAACCTAAACAATTCTATGACTCTATTACCAGGTTAAAAGCAGATAATTATTATTCAGGCTATTGTTGGAGAATCACCAATATTTACTCAAACCTTTCCATCAAACACAGGAAAAAGCAGAAAACTTTCTGCATATACAAAATAACATTATTGCAGGCCTTATTTCTTGCTACTTCTGCAGTGGCTAGTACGCCACCGGGAAAAGGATCCTCTTTTTGCAATTGATTTGTATTAACAAAACTTATTTGATAGTGCATTTTTTATAAGATTTGCCCCATTATTGGTTTCTGTTCCTCTACTATTTCTATATTGACTATTAGTATCACTGTAATAATTTCTTTGTTGACATATATATGCTTTTAGAAAGCATGCTTAAAAACAAAAGGCCCAAATCCTTCTGATCTTAATACATACTTGCCTGTTTTGTGTTCTAAAACTTAGTCCCAACATCCAGCAAACACACAGCTATTGCAGCACTGATTCAGACAGGAGGCACTGACAAAGACTAATAAACTTTTCTAAATGGACAAGTCCCTCCCATGTTAAATATTGTACTTTCTAACATTTGTTTTCAGTACTAAAACAGCAGACAAGCTATACACATATGTTATGGGTTTGTGTGGCACGGGTTCTTTTTGATAGTGGGGGAGGGGCTGCAGGGACGGCTCCCGTGAGAAGCTGCCAGAAGCTTCCCCGACTTCCCGCCTCTGGCCCAGGCCGAGCCCATCAGCGATGGTGGTCGCGCCTCTGGGAGAACAGATTGAAGAAGGGGACCCGGTAGCGAGCGGGGGATCGGAATGTGAGAGGAACCCCTCTGCAGACACCGAGGTCAGTGAGGAAGGAGGGGAGGAGGTGCGCCGGAGGAGGGGATGCCCCTGCAGCCCGTGGTGGGACGGGATGGCAGGCTGTCCCCCCCCCAGCCCATGGAGGGGAGCGGAGGCCCCCCAAGATGGCCGCGACTCCATGGGAAAGCCCGCGCTGGAGCAATGCATGACTGAAGATGGGCCCGCGGAAAGGACCCGCGCCAGAGAAGTTCAGAAAGAGCTGCTGCCCGCGGAAAGGACCCGCACCAGGGAAGTTTGTGAGGAACTGCTGCCCGCGGAAAGAACTCACGCTGGAGAAGTTGGTGAAGGACTGTCTCCCGTGGGAGGCACCCCACGCTGGAGCAGGGGACGGGTGAGGAGTCCTCCTCCCCCGAGGAGGAAGGAGCAGCAGAGACAAGGTGTGGGGAGCTGACCCCAACCCTCATTCCCCTGTTCCCCTGCGCCGCCGGGGGGAGGAGGCAGAGAGAGCTGGGAGTGGGAGGGAGGGCTGGGGGGAAGGTGTTCTCAGGTTTGGGTTCACTTCCTGATAGCCTTGTTTTGATTTGATTGGTAGTAACTTAAATTGATTTAGTTTCTTCCCCAAGCTGAGCCTGTCTTTTGCCCGTGACCATAAGCGGTGAGTGATCCCTCCCTGTCCTTGTCTCGACCCAGCAGCCTGCCTTTATATTTTCTCCTCATCCCACTCTGGCCAGGGCGGGGGGAGTGAGCAACAGGCTGTGTGGTGCTTTGTTACTGGCTGGGCTGAAACCACGACAACGTAGCAGAGAGAAATCATACCAACAGAGAGCCAGTTATGCAAATCAAAGTTTTGTACCAACACACATTTCTGACAGGGGCCCAAGATTTTGTGGGCATGGGGAGAAAGACTTAGGTTTTAACTTCTTGTCAATTCAGAAAGATCATTTTCCAAATATACTTCCTTCCCTCTCATCTTCAGATATAATTAGCTTTTTTGGTTTTGGTTGGATTTATTTTATTGACACATTATGATACTGATTCAAGTCTAGAAGAAGAATGCTATGAAAAAAATAGTAATATGAA
This sequence comes from Haliaeetus albicilla, assembly GCF_947461875.1. Taxonomy (NCBI): domain Eukaryota; kingdom Metazoa; phylum Chordata; class Aves; order Accipitriformes; family Accipitridae; genus Haliaeetus; species Haliaeetus albicilla. The sequence goes on from NC_091488.1 coordinate 29,236,496, forward strand.
ACTATCTTACACTTCCTACCCTTCTTTCCAGAGAATAAAGGATTATATCACAAAGAATGTTTAAAATGACATAAGCTGAACTTGAAATGGAAGAAAAATTACACATTGGCCTTCTGAACACGGACGGATTTCACCTCTCCAATTTTCTTTTAAGTGTTTTGGCTCACACATCTGACTGACCCAGTAAGTATCAGTTCTGTTCCACAACTGGATGGCTCTGACCCTTGGGAAGAATACAAAGTCATATTTTCTGAAAGTTACTGATACTGATAACATTTCCATTGTGTATATAATAGACTTGCCCAGGTGAGAAATGTGTAGAGTGTGTTACCAAATGTAAAAAAAAAAAAACCAAAAAACAAAAACAAACCCCCCCAAACCCACCAAACATACCCCAAGGAGTGAGGAAGAAATATCCACCATCAAAATAATAGTAGTCCCAGGGAAAAATTTCAGTTCCCTGAGCTTGCTGTAGCCCTACTCTATCCTCCTCATCTGAAGATCCACTTTGGTTTTACACATTTTCTAGCATGCTTGACATCTTGCTCCTTTTTTGAGCTGTATCTGTATTTCTTATACATGGTGCATTTCACAGATGTTCGTAACATGTTCTTTGTTCTCTTTATTATCCCTGAAATCAGTTTTAATTCAGATCCCCAGGTAGCATTCTTTTAATGATGAATAGTAACTACTAGAGAACTACTTGTAGCCCAGTGTGGTGGTTTAGCCCCAGCCAGCAACTAAGCACCACACAGCTGCTCACTCACCCCTCCCCCCCACCCCCTCAGTGAGATGGGGGAGAGAAAAAGAAAAAAGGTAAAACTCGTGGGCTGAGATAAAACAGTTTAATAGAACAGAAAGGAAGAAACTAATAATGATAATAATAACAAAATGACAATAATAATAACAATAATAATAATAATAGAATTGGATTATACAAAACGAGCGATGCACAATGCAACTGCTTACCATTCTCCGCCTAATGCCCAGTTAGTTCCCGAGCAGCGATCCCCTCCCAGGCCAACTGCCTCCAGTTTACATGCTGTGCATGATGTCACATGGTATGGAATACCTTTTTGGTCAGTTTGGGTCAGCTGCCTTGGCTGTGTCCCTTCCCAACTTCTTCTGCCCCTCCAGCCTTCTTGCTGGCTGGGCATGAGAAGCTGAAAAGTGCTTGGCTTAGTCTAAACACTACTTCACTACTTAGCAACAACTGAAAGCATCAGCATGTTACCAACATTCTTCTCATACTAAATCCAAAACATAACACTATACCTGCTACTAGAAAGAAAATTAACTCTATCCCAGCCAAAACTAGGACACCCAGGAACCTTCACTATCATCCCATACCTCCACTGCCACATGCTGCGTTTTCATTCTAGCATCACAAATGGCTCATTGTACACTGTATAACTGCTTGTTAGCGGTATTTTCTAGGAGCACAATTTGTATTCTACAAAGAATGTTACACCACACAATTGTACATAGCTAAGCAAAAGTTAAAAGAAAGAACAGTCACCTGGTCATTACATAAGTGCTGCCACAACTAAACTAACTAAAAAAACCCCCCAAACCCAAAAAACCAAACCACCAGACTGCAGACAGGCCAAGACAAGACCCAAGACCCATGTTCTTAGCTCACCATAAAGCCTGTGGTCTGCAAGTACCAACACCACCACCCCATTCACCAGACTATGAGGTGCACTGTATAATTTTAATATTACCTTAAAAGAAAAGTTTTAAGTTCTTTATTATTACCATGTTCATCATTATGGTAGCAGAGACCAGCACATCTAACTACACAGTATTATTATTACTGCAAGTTAATCACAAAGAAATAAAAAAGCTGACTGAAAAATTACCCACTTGGAATATTTTATGTTTCCTAGTGGTCTTGAGAAACAGCAGCTCCAAGGAAATTATCAGTGTAGTAGAGCATCAGCAAAAGAAATTTGTAGACATGAGAACTAGAAAACCTGCAGTATGGATTTTTTTTCCTGTCTCTTGTAGGGAGACGTTTGTCATAGACTGAGATCTCCACAAAGACCAGCAGGTAAATAAAACAAATGTTTTTTGTTCTCCTTTCAGAACTATTTATCATTATTAAGAATGAAGTCAATGCTACATCCATTTAAAAGATCTTTTACCAAATATAACTAAGACTTAGCTAGGTCCAGAATTCTGTGGTACAAGAAAGTTTAACAGGGGAATTGTTCCAAATTCAATTAATACTTGCAGAGTGCTCTTAAAACTATATTTTCAAACAGCAGTTTTGCATTGAACAAATTAAGCCAAAAAACTTAAACCTGCAACTATATTAAACTTTAATTTCAACTATACTGTTTTGTTTTAAAATTTTACTTGTGTCCATGATTTCCTTCAGGACAGTGTATTTTGCATGGTCAGCAATTAACATGTGCATTCTCCTTTATAGATTCACTATAATATCTCAAAGCATCCAGAAACTCAATTGCCTGGGCCTTAGGAATACACTCTAATATGGATCTAGTGATTCCTTTCCCAGAAACAGCTAACCATTCACCATCTGATCAATAGCTGTGTGAATACCAGGACCTGTGAACGTGAGGCTGCTTCTACCTGTCTGAGGGACTCATCCACGCTTCCTGGTCAGGCAGCCTATAGCGGAAACTCATTACAATGTCACTCTTACCTGTCTTCTTTTTGAGCCTTACCCATAAGCTCTCAGTTGGCTCTTCATCCATCCCCAGGCAGAGCTCCATGCATTCCAGTGGTTGTCTCACATAAAGGGAAACTCCCCCTCCTTGCCTTCCCAGCCTGCCTTTCTGAAAGGCCCCGTACCCCATGTACCCACCATGCCTCTATGCTTGCAACAAGCTTGTGGCCCTGCAATGGCACATAGATTCTTAATTTGTCATGTTTATTCCCCACGTTCCATGCAATAGTGTGCATGCACTTCAGAGAGACACCCCAGGACACTGATTTCCTAGAAAGGGTTTGGGGAATTTCTCCCTAATGATGCTTGGTAGACACATCGTTGCTTACAGGCAAATGCCAGAGATGACCCTGCTTAAGCCCCGTTTTCTTGAATTTCTTATCCCTTTCTGTCACATCACTCCAGGGACTTTGCTTGTCAACCCCGTCCATCATACTCACAGGGCTGCTGGTAACTCTCTCCCTTCCCCATCATAGCTAGTTTTAAGTGTTATTTAGAAAGTCCTAATAAAACAAATATATTGAAACTCCTAATTAAAAAAAAGTTGAGGTTACATCAGAGTCCAAATGGGAGTCAAAAGTTTTCTTGAACCAATTTTACACCAATGTCATACTACTGATTTTAGGGAGACAATACAGTCTCACATGTGCAAGACATCCATTGTCCTATGTAGCCTGACACGTCTACTTAGAATAAGTCATGAGTTTCTGAATTTTTGGCAAAGTAAAACCTAGGGCCTTTTCATTGCCATGAAAATGGCTACAGACTGCAGTCATGCTTCCCCATTTTTCATCTCACCAACCTCCAGAATCTTCTCTGCTTCATTGTTTCAGTAGCAGTTTCTGCACTTCCTCTTGGGAAAGGAATGGGGTTTATTTTCCTCAGCTGACAACACCACAAGACTTTGCTTCCTACTTTTACAGAAAATATTTTCCCAAGCAAACTACATCATAAACAGGAGAGCGGCAATTATCAGGTTCTGACACCTACTTTCTGCTCATAGACAGCCCTCTGCTTAGCATGTTCATTTCATAAATGAATAATCTTGGCGAAGAATAATTTTTTTGCATCAACTCTGCATTTGGTTTCTGTGTTTGGCATCAAGTAGCTAAAATTTAAGATCTAGGCACTTAAGAGATGGAGTGAAATCCAGCTAGAACCCATACTTTTTAGCTGACAAACCCTAGTCTTTTCCTAGTCAAAGAAAAGAAAAACGTAAAAAAAAAAAAATGCTGTTATGTTTTTTATGAGGTTTCAAAACTCTAGGGGATAAAATAGGAGCAATAATACCCATTTAGCTATACAAATAAAATATACTATCAAGCATTAAGTGTCATTATTTTAATTGACCAGCAGAGTGATTAATCTTCCTCTAGGTACCATTTCCTGCGAGACAGATATTCCCTCCTTAACAAATATGATGCTATCGATGTGGACATACAAAATACTAGGTCTGGCAAGAAACAGTAACGGAGTGCTTTATAATTAATTAATATATATCCTTAGATTTGATGTATAGGAGCCAGAACTACTCAGCTGTTCTTCAAGGATCTCTCACAGGACAATACTTTCATACCACCCAAGTATGTCTTATGGTAAGCATTAATTTATATTGGCAGGAATCTTTGGAAGAGAGCCATTTGTCAGCTTTTGAAATACAGGCATACGTCTATGATACTATAGCAGCAGGTATGTAAAAAGAGCAACTTGGATGTAGGAATGAAGTGATCTTTCTGGAGCCTTTGTTTTCCTGTTTCCAGCATGCACCCGATGGCAACAATCAAGACTGTTTATGGATCTCATTAGCATTTAAACTAAATTCCCTTATAGTTTAAGTTATAACTGTTTAAGTTATATAATTTCTGATCCTGGAACATAACTCCATGTTAATTTCTTTCTTATGAAAGAAGAATTCCATACAGAAAATCCTCAAGAACTGCTGTCAAACCCAGCACACGGCAGAAGTATGAATTAGCTTGTTTAGCAGATCTCTGCATTTTTATTTTACAGATTGGCCTAAAGGCAACAATAATTGTTTAATGTCTTGTTGATGAAAGTATATCCTTTTGTCAATGTATGCGTATTCAGAACTTAGGAGAAAATGACTTTAAAAAAACCCCTGCCATTCCACTGTTAGATATAGTAGTCAAATTCCTATTTAATCACCTTTGGCTTGTCAGCTTTTCTCTTAACTTGCTTATTCATGTCTTCTAGGGGTTTGCCTAACATAGAAAACACTACATTTTTACTCAACAGCCAAGAAACCCAGACAGTTGCACATTAAGACCCTAACAGTGCCACAAAAAGGAGATATTTACTTTTGCTTCTGTGACTAACAATTAATCATTCCTTCTTTGGGATCCATGGATACAGGATTCGCAAGAAGGAAACAAAATTAAAACCATGAAACAGATCAACTGAGATGGAAGCATCACAGTGGTAGATTTAAGGCACCAATATGTAAGATACTATATTGATGAGGGACCTTATTCAAGAGGTCCCTAAATACAGATCAGCTCCAATTCAGTTTGCCAGTAATTTCCCTAATTTAATTAGGGACCAATAAGAATTTTAAGTTCATGAAGATTTAATTGAGTAAGGCTTTTGAATAATGCTGAGCTTTTCAATTTGTGCATAACAAATGTGAAATATAATTAACCCATTTCAGCTGTTCATAACTTTCCCTGTTTCTAACCAGTTTTTATTAAAAAAAAGATAAGAAAACCTTGCTATGTGTTAATATAGAGATATATACTTTAATAAATTTGCTCATAACATTCTCTGTCTTTTTGACAATTGTGCTGCCAGCTTCTAACTGGGATAAATACGTGTTTTGTAACTTGGGACTTATTATCCAGTCAAGCAATGGCAGAGTTTCAGATTCTCAGGCAACAGCAATCTTGCAGCCTGAAGTTATTAGCTTATGGTATATAGTATGGCCACTTCCACCATCACACAGAAGGAAGATAATATGTAGTAGAAGGTACACAAAAAGAAAAGAAATTGCTGTGTCCCCTGTAGCAAGAAAGCAAAAGCTATCGATAACTCTAAAAATAGCAGATCAAGATTAGCATTTTAAACTAACTTGCAATTCCTGTTTATATTAATGCTGTTCCCTCTCTTCATCCCCTTCCTCCTCCACACACAGAGGTAAAAGCAATGGACATCTTCAGAAATTTAGGCTAATATTAATTCAGTATTAGTCTCAAGATTCAAAGCTTTAGCATTAGAATTAATAGCTATCAATCCCACAGAAAAACAGTTCCTTTTCAAAAGACTACCAGCTTCATTCAGGGAATACTTATATTGTATTCTAGCTAATAATTTAACATTTCAAAAACAGGACTTTGAAATGAAATATGATTTTAGAGCACAATAAGGACAATTTAAAGTTCTCTGAGGAACAAACATTCTTATGACTTTGACACAGTATGTGATCATGACATTAGAAATGGAAGATCCAGATGTGAATTATAAAGCATCTATTAAAAATACATACATGTTTCAACTTGAGCTTAAAATTAGTTTATATTACTGCAACAGAGTCCCCAGACAGACACCCTATGAAATCATGTATCGAAGAGTGGGAAAAAAGAGTTTAAGAGTCAGATTCCCAAATTTCATTGCATACAGTATCATGACTGATCTTCAGGTGGCACCCATAGCAGGGGAAAATAAAACATTATATTTTCTAAACTTATCATTATTCTGCCTTTAATAATTACCTAATGCAGGCAAGCATTTCACTAGCTTTCACAGAATGACAGCGGGGGGTGAAATCAGCCTAAAGCCAGGTATGTACACCCAAAACTACAGAAAATGTTAATCAAGGAACTCAAGAGGAAAATCATCGTAGTTAGTAAGATACATTATCAGTGAAAAAGTTTTGCAGTAGCATGAGGGTGTGACCAAGCAGTCCAGCTTGGGACAATACAGAAAAACCATCTATGTGTTCTGCTCTTTCCACAAGCCAGCACTGTGCTGTGAAAAGGAAGCCCAAGGTGCGTGGTGCATTCTCCCACAGAGAATGTTTAAGCAATAGAAGGCATTAAGTTCAAACTAGCAACAGATGCTAGCCAAAATGCTAAAGCAATTATGAAGGACTGCCAAGTGGAACCTCAGAAACGTATTGTTACTTTATCTTAATATTACATTATTCTAACAAATGAAAACCAAACATATCAGCCTTACATTTAATCTCATAATAAAACTGACAAGCTTCTCCATCTCTGCAGGTACAGTCACCTTTAAAGCTGTGGCTGGGAAAGTTTCCCTCCTCATTTTGTAGTCATCCTTCTTTATACAGCACTACTGGACTGTAGACACTAGCAGAGATACAGGCCAAAATCTTGTTCTGGTCTGAATGAGATTAAAAGGCTCAACATTGCATGACTCCAGACTTAAAACAAACCAAACAAAAAAACCCAAACCACAAAAAATATGGAAGTCCAGCTGCTTTGTCACAGTGTGCATTAATATTCAATTTATCTAGAGAAATAAAACAGCCAAACAGGTTTACAGGCAAGGGATTACAGTTTCCTTAAAGAAGGCATGCATTCCCCGTCCATGCTCTGATATGGGTCAGACCTTATTAACCAGCTAGGTTGAAAGTTTTAGTAATTTGCAGGTGACACAGGTAAGAGCCCAGCATGCCAACCCAGCTCTTATTAACTAGCAGTTGGACACTAGATATTCAATGATATATCAAAGGAAACTTGGTAAGCAATGGGTAATGTTTTTTCTTTCATTTTACAGATGAATACGCTTGTTATTTGTTCCAGCTGTGTTATTCAGATCAAAGTTTAGCTTCTGGGGAGGGCACAACATCTGCAATATGTTTCTGAAGAGCCCTTTGAATTTCTTCTGCATTTTCTTGTATTAAATAAGGTATGCTGAACACCTTTGAAATCCACTTCTCTTATTGTCTCCTTCAGCAAACAGTTGGTAATAAGAGGTGCCACACTTCCCTTTTATACTACATCTGAAAGTGTTACTACTAGTACTGAACAAACAGAAAGGAATAAATATTGATGAAAAGCTTTTTTCTCTGTTTAACCAGACTTAAAACCTTTTGTCCCTTGCTTCATGAAAACAAATTCACTTTACCGACCACAGAGCAAAATGAGAGAATCCTCTCATTGGGAAAGGTGAAGAGCAACACTTCTTCCAGTGTGGTGATAATAGGCAGCACAAAACAAATGTGTTTCTTCATCTTTAACTTGATTAATCACGTTAACAGCTTCAGTGGATGAGGTTTAAGCAAAATGCTATCTTACTACATTCAGAACATACCTGATCAAATTCCAATTCTAGTTTACACTGTTCTGCAATATAAATCTGAATTCATTCAGCTTTCATGATTCTAGAACTTTCCTACAGGGACAGGAATATGCTTAGCTTTGCTGAAAGATTTTCCTATACCCAGATTCTATCATCTAAGCAGTGCAGAGACACTACAGATTTTTTTATGTAGTCTTCTTAAGAACAGTGGGCCTGCAAAAGTTCAATAGTACATGATGTACTGAAGGCTATCAGGGGAGCCCATTCACTGTGAGCAAAGCAGAGCAGAAGACAGCTGCTGCTTTTTTGTATGCGAGATTCAGAGCAAATACCTCAAAGCATACAGCAAAACCAGGCAAAGTACAGAGTGCTAGTTCAGGACTAGCCACTTGTTACATTACAGGGTCATTTCCCCTCTGTCCTTTCCTTTTAAAATGGGGGGGGGGGGGGATGGTGGTGAGGAAAGATGACTTGAGAAAGAAGACAGACATTTTTGTGACTTCAGATGCTCTAGAAATGCAAACATAGCAACTTTGAAAAGGCATTGCTGCATTTAAACTGTGACAAAGTGATGAGGTTAGTCCTACAGGGGATACAGTCATGTGAACCTCTAAGCAGAAGAGGTTTAAAAGATTCCGAGAGAGATCGGTTAAAAGATACAGCTATTTACAGAACAGACTCAGTGAAAGAAACTTGGATAAAACAGGAGAATTCAAATGAATATCAGAAATGCAAACACAAACCCACCAAACTTTATCCTGAATATGTTTACCTAATATCAAGTAGGAGGCTAAACAGTTGGGTTTTTTTAGAAATCACTATTTAATAGATTAAGCAGTCAAATTAGCAGTTTCATAGCTAGTGGTAAAAGCAGACAAAATAGTTAAGTGACATGATATAATATCATAACAAAAATTAATGTCATCCTGAACTCTAGAGCAAGCCATCATACCAAGAAATAAGGAAAAAGTTCAAAGTAGAAACAGTAAATTGAGACAATTCAGGCATACTAATGGCAGGAGGGGAAGAAGCAAGGAAAGAAAAAAAAAAGATTTTAAGATTGGCAATAAATAAGACAGAAATGAGTATGAACAACATAGAGTAGGCTGCATAGAGCAAACCAAGAAAAAAAAAAATCAACAAAACACGCAATAAGGGGATCATGATTATAAAGCAAAAAATGGCAGAGAGCATGTAGTTACTGTCAATAAAATAAGCACCTTTTGCTCATCATTATTATTTTTAAATTAAATATTGTCTACCATCCTCCTCCACTTCCTTCTTTCCAACTTTTGTAGTGCAAAGTTACACCTGAACAATTTTTATTTTTGAGATAGTAAAAATTTGTCCCTCTTACACTGGTCTCAGATTTTAAATGCAAAATATATTGCCCATATTCTGTTCTGTTCAGTCATCTCTTGAGAAACAGTCTGCAAAGACATCATGTAGTAGACCTACATTTAGGAAATTGCCATAGCATTACAGAGTCAGAAGCTTTGCTCAATGCCTTATTCTCTTGCTCTCTATTCTAAAATATTTCACTTCCCACAGACATTTCCTTCCAACAGATGTATCTGAGGGGAATGCAATTGCAAAGGGAAAAAAATAGTTTAAAATGTACTATGCCTCTCTGATTATAATTAGATTTGCACATCTAGAGATCTAAATATGATGCATATGTCTCTGCATCTCTATTCCCACGCGTGTGCCCATGATAGTAGTCAACCTTCACAGAATATGTGTGTGTTATGAGAATGTGTAGCATCTGTCAGATGCTCCAGAGTTTAGCTAAATGAAACTTCCTAATAGCAGGCCTAGAAAGAAAGAAGCTCTAAAATGTTTTAAGGATGCTTGCCTGATGTACCTAGATCTTCTCATCTAATGTGGTTTGGTTTTCAGTTGTCTGTTGACTGAACAGCAGAAAAACTGTTCAGGGAGGATTAGCTATTCTGCAGTTTAAAAAAAAGCAGCTAAGAGCTTAAAGTCTTAGCAGTGTGTTATGGGTTTGTGTAGCACGGGTTCTTTTTGGTAGCAGGGGAGGGGCTGCAGGGACGGCTCCCTCGAGAAGCTGCCAGAAGCTTCCCCGACTTCCCGCCTCTGGCCCAGGCCGAGCCCATCAGCGATGGTGGTCGCGCCTCTGGGAGAACAGATTTAAGAAGGGGAACCGGTAGCGAGTGGGGGATCGGAATGTGAGAGGAACCCCTCTGCAGACACCGAGGTCAGTGAGGAAGGAGGGGAGGAGGTGCGCCGGAGGAGGGGATGCCCCTGCAGCCCGTGGTGGGACGGGACGGCAGGCTGTCCCCCCCCAGCCCATGGAGGGGAGCGGAGGCCCCCAAGATGGCAGCAACTCGATGGGAAAGCCCGCGCTGGAGCAGTGCGTGGCTGAAGATCGGCCCGCGGAAAGGACCTGCGCCAGGGAAGATCGGGAAGAGCTGAAGCCCAAGGAAAGGACCCACGCCAGGGAAGTTTGTGAGGAACTGCAGCCCGCGGAAAGGACTCACGCTGGAGAAGTTGGTGAAGGACTGTCTCCTGTAGGAGGGACCCCACGCTGGAGCAGGGGACGGGTGAGGAGTCCTCCTCCCCTGAGGAGGAAGGAGTGGCAGAGACAAGGTGTGGGGAGCTGACCCCAACCCCCATTCCCCATCGCCCTGTGCCTCTGGTGGGGAGGAGGCAGAGAGAGCTGGGAGTGGGCTTGAGGCGGGAAGGAGGGAGGGCTGGGGGGAAGGTGTTCTCAGGTTTGGGTTTACTTCCTGATAGCCTTGTTTTGATTTGATTGGTAGTAACTTAAATTGATTTAGTTTCTTCCCCAAGCTGAGCCTGTCTTTTGCCCGTGACCATAAGTGGTGAGTGATCCTCCCTGTTCTTGTCTCGACCCATGAGCCTGCCTTTATATTTTCTCCTCATCCCACTCTGGCCAGGGTGGGGGGTGTGAGCGACCGGCTGTGTGGTGCTTTGTTACCAGCTGGGCTGAAACCACTACACAGTGAAAGATCAGATACAAAAAGTACAAGTTTATTGCATCAATCCCTTCAATTTCTCTGTTAGAGAAGGTGAAAAAAAAAAGAAGGTCATAGTCAAGGCCTTTCAAGCTTCCACCATCCATCTGTTTTGCTGCATTCCTCCCCGCCACCATTTCAAATTTATTATAAATTATAAATTACGTTACAAGGATACATTTTGAAGCTACATACTTTCAGCTAAGTACAACTGTACCGTATCACAAATTTATCTCTGAGGTAGGTTATTCTTAAAGTCAACAATATTTTTTCCATATAAACATCCCCCATTAAAGACACCTGAATTATGTTCTTATGCCCAGAATCAGTTTTACATGCATAGAAGTGTTTCCTGTATATTTATACCCAAACTGAAGCCAGGATCAAGTAATTGAGGAAGTTATTTCTTCCTCCCTCTTTTTTTTTTTTTTTTTTTTTTTTTTTTTTTTTACTAAAGCTTAGCCACACTGGTATAGCTAGGAACTCGTATTGAAGAGTTCAGTTGGGTATGCTCATGTGAAAGTGGCCAGCAGCACAACTGGATCCCAACATATCTAAGTCCAGCTAATTCTGAAAAGGCACCACATAGGCATCCCACTGTGCTTATCACAGGAATTCCAATATATAACTGAAACCCATGCATGACTATTCCTTACAATTGATCTAAATAGTAATGCTGTGGTATTCAGCAGGAAGTAAAAAAAAAAAAAAAAATAAAAATTCATCATGCTTCAGAGGTTTCAAGTCAATATATGCTACACAAATGGTGGCAGCTACACAGTGAAAAAAAAAAAAGAATATCTGTACAAGTTAACTGTTTTGGTCTTAAGCTTTCTCCTAGGTGTTTTTTCATTTGGTTTTGGTTTGGTGTTTTGTTTTGGTTTTTTTTAATATGCATTTCATAACCTAACTGTGCAAATTCACACAACCTAAAAAGAATTAGCTTTTGTGGTTACTGTTGTTAAAGGCAGATGTACCCTTGCAAATACAGTTAAGTACTGACATTCATACTATACTTTCATGGGGGTACTACACCAACTAGACAGTGGTCTGCATAATAAAAACCCATCACATTTACTTGAGCAGCAGTAGACATGAAAAAAAGATTTTTCTGAAGGTTACATATTAAGATAAAGGTTTGGGAATTTTGATAATATTTTTCACTTGAATAGGATAATATAGGTCTTTAAGGGAATGCAAAATTCCATTACATGCACATTGGAATACAATTCTGATGGGAAGAGTCGCAGAAGCAAATAAATGTAGCCTGTCCATCCCCCACTTCTTACTTTCAGTCATCATAGTTGAAATGCATCCTTTTTCTCCATTGTTGAACTGCATTCATTGACTGATCCAATATGAGTAATCACACAAGAAAACTTTCCCTCCTCTTTCTCACGTCTACGTCAACAAAAATCTCACAGCAAAGTTCATTAACCACTTAAGAAAAATGGCAACAAAAATTATATCTGAAAGTGACTAATAAAGACTGTAAAGACATCTCTCTATGAGGTCCAAATGTCACAATGATTTCAATACATCTAAAACACTCTACAGATGTCTTATTTTTCTCGTATATAAACAAGCATAGAAAGTAATACTCTTTCGGCTCTTTCTGTCCAGCAGATTTCTGAGCTTAAAACCAAGTATATTTCCCTACTAAAAATGCTTTAAAACTGCAAGGGCACCTGATAAATAACAATAGGATAACACAGACTAAAATTTACTAAATGATAGGATAAGACAGATTTTTTTTCTTTATTGCTTATTGGCAGCAATTCAAATACTATGAAATTCAGATAATATATTGCTACATTGCAGGGAAGTTTTGCATGGATACAATACACAGACTGTAATTTGTTGCTCCCCGTTTTATTTTTGGCTGTTGCAAATAGCCTTATTTTTGTTCATTGGACTGACTTCAGAGAACTGCATATTGCATTGAAAATGCAGGTACTTTTTTTTTCTGATTGATGAACATTAGCTACTATCTTGAATAGGGAAGAGGGAGGGAGAAGGATGAGTCACAAGACAATGCTGTAACCCAGAGATGAACACTGGATAAGTGAGAATATTCATCTAGCAGGAGTGGAAAAATTAGTAGTTTCCACTAGTGTCAGGAATACTTTAAGATGCTAAATGGCAGATTACTGAAGTCCAAACAGAATACAGGGACAAATACAAGTCCTTGTTTCCTGGCTTAAGAGCTCATTTGAGCATCTGATTGTACTTCAGGCAAAGAGGATATGTTGTTTAAAGAGAAAGGGGTGGGACAGAAGGCACACAGACCAGTTCCTTTAATCAGGCCAGAACACAGAACTCTCAAAAGACTTCTTGCCTAATGCATAAAGAAATATTTTAGTTGTAAAGGCTAGCCCTGCCTTTTATGGGGACTTGATTTATTTTGAACACATTTCAAATTTTGAGGAACTTCCTTTTTGTTTCTTATTATCTCAGAGTTATTAAAGTAGATGAGGGGAGACTAGTATCTCAAACTGTTAATGGGAAACAGGGAGAAAGCTGCAATGACACACAGAACCCATCCTACCTAACAAGCCAGCCTTGTCCAATACAAGGTTATTTTCACATCACTCATATTATTTATATTGCAGTACCCATTGAAAGCATTATCTATGGATCAGTACATTGCTATGCAATGCACTGGACAACACACTGTGATTAGGTTCCTACTACAAGCTTTCCATCTTTTTATAACAGATGCAAAAGGTAAGCACTAAAACATGGACCTTTCTTTTTTCCTGTAAGATATTAAAAACTACTCATAAAAGCTAACCAGATTATCCTCCTCTCAAATCACAAAATCTTTTGCCTGCTCTGCCAACTCCACCTCCCCACAGAGAAGTGCATTTTACCATAATAGATCCATCAATACATAAAAAAGCACCATTTAAAAAAAAACGCCATTTCAACAGTCAGAAAAAAAAAACCACCAAAAAACCCAAAACCCAAAAGAATCTACATCACCTCAACCCTCTGTCTTGGAAGCAAACAGAGTTCTGCTTCAACTGCTAGTGTTAAAAAGGATAAAAATGCATAAATTGTACCGTGGATGTTTTTATCAGTAGAAACAAACAATTCAGTATGAAGAACTCATAAATAGAGAGGGAGATAATAGGTCTACCTTTTGCCATATCAGAATTACAAAAGTAAACAAATGCCAACAAATCAATGAATGTCAAGGGCGGGGGGTGGTGGTTGGTAAAAGCAGTTAATCCAATGGCTTCTGAGTAATCCATTTCCTTGCTACTTCAAACATAAAAGATTCTCTCAATCGAAAGAGCTGTGAAAGACTTGCATTTTGTTTGGCAAGAGAAGAGTTCTCAAACCCACCTTGTGCAAGTGCCTCCTCAAATTCAAAAATATGCTGCAATTGCTGGTGAAGCATTTTCACTTTGTCTGTGTGTGGGTAGTGGCATGTGTGTGCTATAACTTTCTCAAAATTTCAGCAAGGGAATATGCATTTGATCTTAGACCATGTCAGTTGTATTACCAGCAGCCCTCAGTCCCATTAATAAAAAAACCATTAAAATCATATTCCAGACTAAAGTGATTCTCTCCCATAATTATATTAATGTTAAGAAAATTTAAATATTCCTCTTTCATTATTATGAATACAAAATGATTCAGACAACTTGTTTGGGGAGTCAGGTGAGTAGCCTCAGTAACACCACTGAGCTGCTGGATGAAGTCAGAGCAGGAAGGGCATCCTTGTTTTCTTCTCTTGTAGGGATAGGACACTGGGAGCAACTGTGTCAAATGTGTGATTGACCTGTTTGTCAGTATATTGCCATTAACAGTGTAGCTCAAACTTGCATCATAAAGTCATGATCATTCATCTCAGCAGTTAAAACTAACACTGAAACACTTTTCAGAAAAATATTTATGAAGTAGGAAAGCAGTATAAATGCCATTTTTCTCTACTGCTGTAGGAAATAAACAATAGAATAACAACGGTATGTGTCCGTGTTGCTGAGTTCAGAGGTTAGATTTCTACAGCTTATGCTCAATACTGTATTCAACAAAATTAAAAAAAGATCAACAATTAGATAGTCAAAGAAGATTACCACATCTGTCTAGTTATGTGATAAGGATTATGAGCAAAGGCAGACTAAGATCTTTGGGTTCTTTTAACACCAGTCAGAAGAAGCCTGCAGGATCTGCAATTCCCACTCATGTAGGGAGCAGGGCAGGAAACAAACACGGAAATTGTTGAATGTGTTAACTGTGGCACTGGTTGCCCAAATCTTTTAGAAGTTCTGTTAAATATCTGCTTTGACAGAGGGTTACACTATCACTTTTCTCGGAGCTGAAAGAGTCATATCTAAATTCTTAACTGGAGGTAACTGGGAGCAGGCAGGTCTTTTGGGGATGCTCTCTGAGCAGCTTATGCCTCTGAAGTGCTACAAATTCAAAGGAAGACAAAAAAAAATTCTATTTTGGAATCATACTCTCACATAAGAGTGAAAAATCAAACTACAGTGCAGCATCATAAGCCTTATCCTAAATAGGAATATTAAGCTGGGAATACAGGAATTGTCACCAGCTATCACAAGTCACTTCCTTCATACTGCTACCACATGTCTTAGTTGCTTAGGCCTTTAATTACTTGGTTTGGCCTTAAATAAAAGAATTTTAATTTCATTCTCTGCTTATTCTCTCTTCATTCCCTACTACACCTGGTATATCACAGGCCTTAAACACAGTTACTAACAGTCATATAAAACTTCTCCCACTTCAAAAATTTCTCCCAATTCCTGGAAAGTGGTGGCAAAAAAACCCTTTCCTTCTGCTCTTGCTCTGTTAAGTCTTACTAATCCCTTAGTTACTGTTACTATAATGAAAGATGCTTACATTTTCAGCAGTTCCTTTCCCAAGAGAACCATTTTATTTGACTGCTAAGTTATGTTGAGCATCCTTCTTCCTCAGATAAAAATGGAGCCAGGACCTCATTGTTCCTAAAGATTTGCTTAAAGCAGCAGCATGCATCTTGTTATAAAAAGACAAGCATTACATACTGGAGTCTCATTGTTGTCCAGGGTTAGAGCTCCAATTGTGGTCAGCAAAAGAAAGATCCAGATAGTCTAGCCCACATACTCAAAAAACCAATACATGATCATACTTCCCAAAATTATCATCTCCCCTTCTTTTAAAGTCCTTGTCAATACCTTATTATGAACAAAACTGGGGTAGGGGTGTTTGAGAGCACAACTTGTGTCAGAGCATAATTATGCTATTTTACTTTTAGGGATCTGTATTTGCTGGCAATTTTTTGCTGATAGTGTAGATGACCAGAAAGTCTAATCAGCTTTTCCGTAAGATCTTGCGATACTGCAAAATGAATTCATGTCAAGGCTAGTATTCCATACTGTAACTTATCTGCAATATCTAAATTATCTATAAAATACCTACAATCAAAAAATAGAAAAGATACAGATAATTGATGATGGCACATCATGATGACTGCATTATGCATATTTACTTTGTTGTTATTGAGGGTTGTACTCAGGCTATGATAAAAATTGTCTTATATCTTTCTTCACCCAAGTGAACATTTAAGTTCTCTCTCACAGTTTACTTGGCCCCTGAGCTCATATAAATATTTAATTAGAATATAGTATATGAAATGCATTTTGGCAATATTCTAAAATATGCTAATTATAAGAGCACTGTCAGGTGAGAAAGGGAAGAAAAAACCCTTGCAGTAATCTCAGATGTTTTACAATTCTGCTCAGAAACATGTAATAGATTTTCTAGAGGACATAATGCTACTGCTTTTCACTGTAAATTTTTAGGATCACCCACCATATTAAAGAATTACTTCTCAAAAACCATCACTAATGTTTTAATGTTATGATAGCCTTTAAGCTTTCTACTACCAGGCAAACTGAGTTGTTGTTTTGCCTTTTTAAAGCCAGATACCTTAGTTTCCAAGACCTGTTTTAAAAGTGATTTTTTTTTTTTTTTTTCCAGTAGGAACTTTCCAGCAGAAGCCTTGTACTGGCTTAGGAGCTTCAAAGACAACATCAAAAAGCCATTTTTGGGTCAAAAATTTTCAGCAGAATGCTTTATATCTAATCATAATAGTTTTCTAGGTCTACTTATTTGCTCCTTTGAATTATCTCCAAGTATTCCATTAGGTAAATAATGTAGACTGTTTAGTCACTACTGCCAAATAGCAAAAGACAGCCCCAGCTATCCCAGCTCATAACTTGATTAACTTACTTCTCCTCAAGTTCCAAAACAAACTAAAGATCTAGGAAGTTAACCCAAAATAGCCATAAGTTTGCATATCAGAAAAAGGTCTTTTTCATGTTTGTGCTTTTAAGAAAGAAGTGTACTCACCTAAAGGCAGGAGAAAATGAGAAACTAAAAGGTATCTCACTTGACCTCAATATTTGAGAAAGTGAAGTTATTTACCTTTGACTGTAAATCACACAAACATTTCCCACTTTTAGTATAGTCCCTGTTCACTCATTTTAAAAGACGAAACCAGAAGCACAGGGAGACAAGAGATAGAAAAGTAATTTAGTATTTTGTTTCATAACTAAACTAACTTAAGTAGCAAGGCTAAGCTTTCTGAGACCCCCATTCCCTGATAAAAATATAGGTTTAGGTAAGAGCACTTTGTACAGCTGGAGTCAATTCAGATATGCAGGTAAACTAAGTCCCTGTCAAATAAATCATTATAGAAATTGTACCAGATTTGCCTCTTAGATAGTACAACCCAAGGTTACTGTCTCATTTACTCCACTTTTTTTCTTAGCAATGTATGTGAAGAAACATAGTCTATTACTATTTATGATGGTAGTGAAGCACAACACAGTTGCAATAAACAGGGGTAGACTGATAAACTTGAGAAGAGTTTTTGCTTTTGGGGGGGTGGGGGGGGGGTGTTGTGTAGCATCTAACAACTGGGCCATGACCTCTAAGTAATAAATAGTACTTCAGGAAAAATGACATTTCAGAGTAAATACCTTTGGTAGATAGCAAACATTTGGGATTTCCATCCCTACAAATAACTAAGACACTTTTGAGGCCATATTCTAGGACTCACTAGAATAGGACTAGGCCATATTCTAGGACTCACTAGCACTCCTCTCACCCTTATTCCCAAGTTTAAAGATGACCTGTTGGGTATTGGGGCGGGGGGGGGGGGGGGGGGGGGGAGGATTAAGCACATCCAAGGAGAGGTAAGAAAGCAAAAACTGATGGTGGCATTAGACTACACCATGCCTAATCATCTGCTGAGAAATGTCAGGCTCATGTCATAAGCTTAAAAGCTACAAGAAGGCTGCTTTTAAGCTCCAAGAGCTAACCCAAGCACAGTTCATGATTTATAGTAGTATAATCCCCACACGCTTTTTTTTTTTTTTTTTTTCCTTCTTCTTTTAATAAAAGCTTTTGAAAAATTAGTTTTGATGGTTTGGGGAAGTTAGCAAAGAATTTTACACCAATATTTGGGAAGAACCAAGCCTGTTTTAAACACTTTGAAAAGGAAACATTTTCACTAAACTGCACTTTCTTTTCTCTGTAACTTAACACAAAAAAACCATAAAAGCAGAGAAAAATCTAACAGAAGAGCATAACTCATGAAGGAGAAGATTTTATCTGCTCGTGGAAAATGAAGTTCCTCCATCAGTACTCACTCACATAAACTTTCAGTTACAATAAATAACAGCTAAAAGTAGCCCAATCATTTTCAAAATAAACCAAAAATCTATCAATTGCAGTGGATCAATTTAACATCTACTCTTCTTCCAGCTGCTGTAACTATAAGACATTTTTGTTTCTTAAGTGATATGAGTGCAGAAAGAGTCAAACTGCAAAACAAAAAATTTCAGCCTCTGACCAAGTTTCTAATTCTGTTAAGTACATACATAAAGGAATCAAAGAGAAAGTACAAAAAATTCAAAAGGTTTAACTATTAGCATGTATTGCGAGCAGAACTGTCTCAACTTGGGGAATTGTTTATGTTATTTAATTTGCTCCCAGTTAACACATGCTTCTAATCACAGACCCTGATATTGAGGAAAAAAAGACAGCATAAGCAATTAAACACTGAAGCAAACACCTTTTCTCTACCTGCCCAGGGTCAGCTTGCACCACCAAACCCCTCTGCCCACCCCACCTGCCTGCAGCCCTTCCACCCACCTCTCCAGCTGTCACAACACATGCACAAGCACAGCAAACCCCAAGTAAACTTGGTCATTCCCCTTCCTTTTTTTCAGGCCTCTAAGCATCTTTCCTTTTCTAACAAGGAAAAGTAGCTTTAACTGCTGTCATTCAAATATAACAACAGAACCTCTCATCTTTCAGCCACACATAAAACTGTATTTGCTATTTTCTTGTACTAATAAAGTGAGCTGAATGAAGGGGTTGGTGGAGGCACGTGTGCACAGCAGCTTTTTTGAGTGCAGCTACAATATAAACATTTTACAACTAAAAGGAAGGGACTGCTTGGTATTTTCCTAGTTTGTCCTATAGTTTCTAACAGTTGCAATACCTAAAGTCTTGTCAGTTTGGACCCAAATCTAACTTATTTTCTTATTCTTGTTATATCTTATACAGCAAGTACAACATATATGATATATAGCAATTTAAAAAACAAAACCAAAAAAACCCCACAAACATCAGAAAGCCTGCCCAATCTCTCTACACATACTGGGACAAATTTTAGAAGCCATTATCCATAGCTATTTCACCACAGACATACCAGTAAAATAATTTATTTTTCTGGCATAGTTGAAAGAGTTCTAGTGATTCCCATATTCAAAGGAAAAGCTATAATTTTTAGTGAGATAATAGAATATATAAAAACATGCACATATTCATATGGATTTATAGCAGTTTGGTGAAAGTTTAGCTATACAGGTAGATAAAAGTTAAAAATAAAAAGCAGTGTTGCACATTCTTAACAGCAATAACATATAAGAAATGAGCTAATATTATCAGAAATAGTCAAGGTTTTAAATCTATCAATTTCAAGAAACCAGTGCATCTGTTTAGATAACTCCAAGCACTCAAAGAAGAGCCCAAATCCTGTTTCTCAATAACAAGTAAAGAATGAACAGAGTAATGTACTCAGTATGGAGTCTGAAAAACAAGGTTTCTGATCTGCTTTTATTAAGACCTACAGTACTACTTAGCACACCATGATTTAAATTAAAATACAATCTGTAAAGAGGATTATTATCCCACTGTTCCTGTCATAGATTCTTAATGGCCACTTCTTTCCAGACTCCCAGATTCAGTCAAGATAAGACAACAACTTAATAATATACTCAGTTCAGCTGCAGTCTCATCTCTTACATCTCCAGCTTTTTTTAACATAACTGTAGACAAATAGTTTTGACCTCACCACATGATACTACTGGTACCCTAAACCTGTGCTTCCTACAGTGGTCCCTTACTGTATGCAAAAGGTCAACTATGAACAGCCACAAAAAGACCAGCAAGGGCAATCACAGCTCCATGTGAAAACATGCTACCTTTGGGAACAAGGAAAAGGTCAGACATAACCCTAGGACCTGAACTGTGACATTACAATATAACAGTACACATTTCTTTCTCTTCCAGAGTCCCTCTGAAGCTTTTATACCAAAAGACCCAGCAAACTCATCGACTTGTGGAGCTGTCTGTGAGTATGACAGAGGAAGCACTGTCCTAGCACTACCTCCTGAGCCTAGCACAGGCGAGGAGCAGCAGGAAAGCAAATACAGGGAGAGAAGAAGAGTTGCTGGGTGGCAGGGCTCTGAAAAAAAAAGAGGGGAGCTGTACCAGAGCATGGTAGAGCCCTCCACCTAGCAGCACATCCGGGGGGGTACTGCTGTAGATGCTGCCATCACCAGAAACAAAAGAAGGATTCGAGTCCATTACCTGCTTACATGGGAGGGAAGCTTAGTAATAAGGTCAGCCCCTAGGTTTCCTTTCAGACCTGCTAGCCTCTTGCCGTCTGAAAAGCACAGGGTCAGAACAAACCAGCCCAAAATGCCAAAGAGACATTGATGCCAGGGACAAGGCAGCATGGGTTGTTCTATGGGGAAAGGAGCAAGGCAGGTAACCTGTAGTGGAGTAGACCAACATCTTTATCTAATAATAAAATAACAACAAAACCCATTCAAAGATGAATTTTTCTCCTCCAAGGCTATTATTGCCCATGCATTCATACAGTTAGAAGAACCATTAAAAGGGGATCATTAAGATCTAAGGTGTACATTTTGTTTCCAATTATTAAACCAAATTCAATATGACTTTTATATCGGAATATCATGGGGTTTTATAGTTTCTGAAATTAAGACATGCTTCTTATTTGAAAATATATTTGTTTCCTTCTGATATTTGTTGGTGATTATTCTTTTTTTGACTTTTAGGTCTACTAGAGAAATACCACATTGGAGCAAGTGTTAGATTTTGACAATTAAAAGAAAGATTCCCTTTTTTTTTTCTAGCAAACTTCTGAAAACAAGAGAGGAACAAGCCCACTAGTCAGCAACAGTATCTTACTTTGACACTATTGCTAGTGACAAATATAGATTTTGGGCACAGCTTAATCAGGTAAGAAAGAAGCACCTTTTTCCCTTATGAAATATTCATTCTTACATGGTGGTCAAAGCAAAAAAGGAAGGCTTTTAGTGAAGTTCGACCAACCTTAAAGTTTTTAGACTTGATAGATCATAAAAAGAAAGTAGGAAAGCTTAAATTCAGAGGATTATTTCAAGATCTAAAAAATCCTGCTGGCTAAACTTCTATAGAACTATTAATAAAGGTGCTTTTGTAGGTAAGATAGAGGAAAAAAAAAATAAAAGGAGCAATGGATGAGGGGATGGTTTTACACTGTAGCTAATGTAAAAGGTGAAACTTATTCTCTGAATACTAACATATTAAAGGACATTTTGCTAATATTAGTAGTGATGACACTAAATGTGATTTTCTAAGTGTCAGAAAGTGACTGCTTGTTTATATTTAATTTTGTTCTTAAAGGATGGTTTCACTTTACTGTCAGATGCATAGTTAATAAAATGTAGAAACACTTTCCCCAGTTTCGCAATTTCTTTACCAGGTCTGGATAAATTTGGTTTGCTAATGTTTTAAGCATACACAAGATAAATCCTGAGCTGTAATTTTCAAATTAATCTAAATGTCAAGGCTTTCTGCTTGCTAGTCAATGAGTGGAGTATTTTTAGTGGTTTAGGTCCAATCTAAACTCTTCAGATGAGTACCTGCAATTTTTTAATATTAAAAGGGTGAGTGATCAGAGCCCTATTTTAGTTCTGTAGGTTCTGCCTACATCTTTGTCATCTCCCTTTGCTTGAAAGAAATCAGAATTGCCCCATGTTCTTTGATCAGATAATTCTTGCTTCTCTGCTCATTTTCTTGACCTCTTACAAAGGAGCTTTGTTTTGTTTTGGTTTTAAATATGAAGGCTAATCACCTTCAGCTTACAAAAACACACTTCTATTGCAAGTTTTACTGTGCACCACAGCAAAGAAACTAGAGAAAGAACAGACACCAATATGTCACATCTCTGCAGAGGCCTTTTTTTTCCCCTGCCCCATTTGTTTACGACTTGCAAGAAGTCTTCTGCAACAAATAGCTTAAGGGACATAAATAAACCAGTGCTGAGTAAAAGGTAGAAAATATGACTCAGTGACAAGTTTCTCTAAACCAATAAATGCATTAAAAAAGTAGCTAAGTAAGTCAAACACCAAGGCCAAAAGTTATGCACATTTAACCACAAGCCTCAATTTACTGCAGACATCCCACGTTTTCCTGCAAGCACACACAGAGGCATCCAACTCACCTAAAATTGACCTTTTATTGCAGAAAATGATGGTTTGATTAACTCTGACTGAGTTGGTAAGTGCCTTACTTACAGGCCTATGGCCCATTGTAGCTCCCAGCTCACTCTCTCCACTTTCAGTGGCTCCATTTTGTGAAAGTGAACTTGAAGAGATGTGAGCCTGGGCACACCAGCTCCTTCCTCGAGTGCTCTACCTGCTGCATGACAGAAGTATGCCACCATCTCAGGGATGGAAAACACAACAGCTGAGTGGAGAGAAGGAACCCCCCCCCGCAATGCCCAGCACTGCCAGGGAGCACGTGGTACGCATGGTTCGGGGCAGGGATGCAAAGCCCACACTTTGGCAGTTATCACACATCAAGGGAGTGCTGTTACCACCGGGAATACTGACAGTTGGGAAGCAGGTCACTTCCTCTTGCAAAACGGCAATCAAGAACTCAGTACCAGGCCTATGCCAAAACTTTCACAACTCCTTTCATTTGGGGGTGTAACTTCCCATCCTGTTGCAGTAATTTAAGGAAAAACGGCATGTAAGAATTTAAGTTCTTGCCTTTCTGAGTCTTGACATTCAGCCTCTTTCCAAACAGGCATCAGAAAGCCACCTCCCAGGGCAGGGCATGGGCTGGGCTACTCCAGAGAACACAGTGCCCTCCCTCCCTAAGCAGCCATATCCTGCAGCCCCAGCGAGGCCAGCCAGGATGGGGACGGTGACTGGGCTCAGCCACAGCCCAGCCATCCCCAGGCACTGCTGCGGGCCCCAGCCCAGCCAGGAAGGCAGCCCCCAGGCTGGGATGGGCTCAGGCCCAGCTCAGCAGGGCCCAGGGCCAGTCAGGGGCTGAAGGGCAGCCCCAGGCATGGAGAGAGGCCTCAGCTTCAGGTTCTCCTCACAACAGCTCTTGTAAGGGAAGGAGGTGACCTTGGCCTCCACTTAGCAGGGGGCAGCATGCTTGGGGCCCCGATGCCAACAAAATAAGTCATAAAACACTTACTGTTCCCATCAGAAGGGGAATTATTGGTAGCACTGCCACACATGCTTCTCTGCCTATCCTAATTTTACAAAAAAGACAGAAGAAATAAGTCACCTTTAGTGAAACACCTCCACTCCCAATATGAATAACTAAGCTTTTTTTTCTCCATTAAAGAAAACAAACATTTTTATATAACTGCAGATCAGGGAGGAGAAAGAAGAGGCATCTGGGATAGAGAAATCTTGCTTTTCTTCTAGAGCTGAAAAATAATTTTTAGTTCAAAGATTTTTGTTACAGTATGCTTAGGAAAAAGCCACTAGGGGTTAGTCATCCTCAAAAGTGTTTAATCAATGTTGCATCTGGTTTCACCAGAGAGTCAGTAACTAACTGACTGTACTTAGGCCATGTACATGTTTGATTGATAGAGCATGGAGGCTGCTCACCATAAAGGCCGATACCTCTATGCCCAGTGTGAGATATTTTACGCTGAAACATGCCACTGACTTGTCAGAAGACAAGGAAAAAAGCGACAAGGAACAAGGAAAGATGTATCTTGCAAGAAATGGATTCACACGTTAAAAGAAATTAAGCATGACTGGCCCAGCCCCAGGGTAAGGAGGAAGAAAAGGGACGAGTTTTAGAGAGAAATTTATCCTCCACAGGCCAGACAGACTTAATCTACATGCAATTGCTTATAAAAGGTCCACCAAACTGGGTGACTCTAGTAGATGGAGCATGTCACATTGGGAATACTGTAGGAGGACCTCACAGATGCCCTATTTCAGTTACACAGGCTAGATGGAAAGGTGGCATCAACAGGAAGAGAGAGACAGAACCAGCATCCAGTGACCTGAAGTGAATAGATTGCCGAAGTTGAACGCAGATTTGGCATTTCTTCTGGATGGCACATGAGGGTCCACAGATTCTCAGTCACGTGTCTCATGGTTTTACAGTTCAGTTACATGGATTCACTATTTAAAGAGACTGCATTAAAAAAAAAAGACAAAAACCCCAAAAAACCTACACACAAAAAAACCCCCAGCTTGCAAATGGAAAAATAGAACTAGTTCTAAATAGCAAATTTGCTTATAGAATTACTCAGAAGATATTATTGTGAAAATTGGCAATGCACTGTGACTTTAGTTATACATATTTGCCCTAATTTTGGAAGCTGTTTTCAGCATCCAACATAATAAAATTCTGACTTTCTAAGTATATGTTATTACGTTCACATCTGTCTAGGTGCATCGGTGAATGACTTAAATTTCCCCTTTACTACCTGTACTAAGTCTGAATGAGATGCAAGAGAATGCAGGACAGAATGTTGTCCTCTCGTAGAAGAGTCTCTGCTTTATGGCAATAGAGCTAAAAAAACCACCAGCCCTAAAATGCTCCAATTTTTCTCTTGGAAAGGAGGTAAAGTACCAAGATTCATCAGAGCAGATAAAAATAAGGAAGAATAAATAAGAATTATTTTTAATCAGATGGGTTGTTAATACTTATTTTAGAATACTAAAATTAAGATAGGAACTCTGCAAAGTAACTATGAGGGTATTGCAAGAAATTATTCTCTCATTCAGCTCCAGAGAACTTTAGGTTAATAAAATTTTCATTTGATCCATTCTTCTTGGACTCTTCTACTGACTAAGAACTCACATAAATAAAATTCCATAGGATTAGGTTTTAGAGGTAGAATCTTTATTTCAGTAGAATTCCTAGACACCAGAGCATCCTATGCCACAAAGCAAAGGATATTTTTTATATATTTAAATACAGGTAACTCAGAATTACAACTGTGTAAGCCTAGGAAGAACTATGAGTGCTTTATCCAAATGATCTTTCTTCCTTGCAAAGTCCCATTATACCTATCATGTCCCTTCATAGTGTCATATCTAGTGTTAGTACAAAGTGAATATCAAACTAGATATGAGTTTTATAAACTGCATGCACAGGAGAAGCTCTTACAAGACTTTGTAAGTCAGTAGTATAGCAGTTCTGGCAGTGGAGGACCTTTTGAAGCAGAAGGATTATAATCTTCATGGGTTAATAAAGCAACAGAAGCCTTCAGGAAGGATGATTTCCACATACTGTATTTGTAGTCTGTATGCAAGGGAAGAAAGCGGGAGTGAGCTGCAAATGGACTTTAGACATACTGGTTTCCCGAAGAAAAAAAAAAAAAAAAAAAAAATCAGACTAGACTAAATATAGTGAAAACAGAAACAAGATGCCATTTTTAGAGAAGCTAAACTGCAAATGCAGGTTAGATGAAGATTTCTCTTGTACTAATAACCTGTGGAGAATAAAGAGGAGTAAGACCCCTTCCTTTTCTGCCATCTCCTATGATTCTTTTGCTGTTTCCCCTCCAAACTTCATGATATAATTCACAAACTTTGGGCAAGTCCTCAGTTGTTACAGAAAAAATGTTGAATTCAATGCCACCAAAACTGGGTTCCCACAATGGCAGTTACAGCCAACTACTTTGAAGAAGCAGCTGGTAGTGAATGGGGGATGAATGGGGGAAAAGGGAGCAGTAAGGAGGGCAAATTTAGCCAGGGCCTTTTGGCCTTTGAGGTGTTACAGATTCTTACAGGCCCACTCTCAAAAACCTCGTCATACCAACAGCTCCAATTTGTATTACTTATTAAATGCAGAGAATTAACACATCCACGTTCACATGTTCAGTTGAGGAAGTTCTTATGCCACCATCAGCAAGGAGATCCAACCCTGGCAGTTGCTAGAGACCCATGCTTCAGCCCCCTCCATGTAATAATTCTCAGACCCACATGCAGCTATCCTCCACTAGCTGCTACTGCCACATGAAATGCAATGGAAGGTAAATGTGGAATTCATTAACTCCCACAGTGTCCTAGCCAGTTCTGATATGCTTTAGCAGAGTTGGTTAGATTTTT
Source organism: Haliaeetus albicilla (assembly GCF_947461875.1). Lineage (NCBI taxonomy): Eukaryota > Metazoa > Chordata > Aves > Accipitriformes > Accipitridae > Haliaeetus > Haliaeetus albicilla. Next base: position 29,263,165 of record NC_091488.1, read on the forward strand.
TTTTTTTCCCCCCAATTAAATAAATATCATGGAGTATTTCTAAATGTGACTTCAATTTCTTTTCAAGAAATAGTACAGCCATGGAAATGAAAATTAAACAGGAATAATATGTTTCTGCTCTCTATGTTTCAAGATATATGGAAAACCCACTTCAAATTAGGCATTCCCAAACTCAGTAATCTGAAATGGTTTATACATTTGTCCTCCACTTTATATTTAATTGTTTACTCCTCTGTTATTCTGCAGAATTATCCTGAAAGAACTACAAGAGGTTCTTTAATTAATCAGTTTGAGTTTTTGAAGATTAATCTTCAAAATATACTATGTCATGATTCTACAACAAGCTTAATAGATTTATTCTCAGCTTTTTTTATGAACAACCCTCCTTAGTTTAGCTCTAAACAGAGGATTCATATATCTGAAATAGAGAAGTTCTGATAGCTTCCTTCGGTGTTCCCACCTGCACTCTGCTTTGAGCCAGTTAATAGCCCGAGTCACTCCCCGCTCCAACCCCCAACCACAACTCTGTCATTAAATGCTAAAGAGTTGATGTGTTTGGTTTGGTGTTTCCCTCCACTCCTCCTGCCCACATACTAATGACACTTGTCATTTTCTTAGGCAACTAAGGTCACATAGTGAAAGCAATTCTTATAAGTTGCAACTAAAAAACCAAAAACACAGGGAAAGAAACAAAGAATAAAATCTCTGGTACAGAAAACACAATCAGCCCCCAAAAAAGGAATAAACATGTTTTTCTTCTAAGATCTGCAAATGCTTTAGATTATATAAAATCATTAGTAAGTATTTTGGGGGTTTTGTTTGTAAAAATCATTGGCAAGTATACATCTCCTTTTTAATGAATCCAATGTTTTGAAAGATGTCCTGCAAAAATAGGTAGGTTACATGAAAGTTTGTCACTGTCATTTTGTCAGCTAGATTCTTCAATCAAATTCCTATTCTGTTGCATGCTGTAAAGACTGGTATTAAAGGACATTTCTGGGTAGGTGTCTGCTAGATTTTAAAGACCAGAAATAATACCAAAAAGTAAATAAATGTGTGCAATACAAAGGGAAGGTGGAACATCCATTAAAAAAAAAAAAATATTTCCACTATGCTTAACTGCAAAAATACGAATCATCATCTGTTAGTCTTGAATAGAAAATGTAGTTTAGGACTAAGACTAACTGCAAATATCAAAATACCACAGATGAAAACGTTTTGGTAGACCAATAAACACATTTTAGGACCTTATGCTGTAGTTAATTTTAGCAATTTTTTGCCTCAGTCAGAAGAAGCACTTTGTTTACAAATATTTAGTAGGTCAACTATGAAGTGTACTTTGGAAAATTCTGTGTAGAACATTTTAATAATAAACTAAACATTTGTCCTAATCTTATTCTAAATAAACACATAAAGACGACATAATCCTTCAGAATTAACCTTTGATTAAATACAAGTACTCACAGTAGAAAAGAAGCAGCTCTTCTTCAGCTCATTTTCCTTGCCTAAGGATATTACTTAGCAGTTTTTCATTTAACGTAGTTGTTTAGACTCCAAGATGCATCCAATTTCAAACTCTTCTGTATAAAAGCATACCAAGGAGTAGCCCCTGTGCTTCAGCATAAAAACAGTAGAGCAACCAGACAATTATACCCTGAAAGCCTTAGGTGTCAAAAGTGGTTCCTGATATACTCCTCCTTGGGCTACCACAGATGTCTCCACACCTGGCTGTAGGCATCTCAGTGAATATTTCTGAATGGAATTCATCACATTTAAAGGAATCATGTACTGTATAACAACCACACAGAGGCCACTGAAATTGCGCAAAAAAAAAGAGTGATTAAGTGGCACAGATTAGGTGCTTTTTTCAGAGTAGACCAGAAAGAAGATCCCTTAACTAAATGATATTACCAAGTTCTTTTAATGTAATTACAAGTACCACCATTTTTCCAAACATCGAGAGAAGAAATTCAGATAAACCTGCTAAGTTCTCTTTTCTCCACTTCTCCTAATTTTATTTTCTAATACGCTTATATTCATACAGCTATGGACACACACCTTTCCAAGAAGTAAACAATAGGGGCTCAACAATAATCTTATCTTTCCTTCTATTGCTGCTGAAGCTAGGGTATGTACGCACCTTACCTTATTACATGAGCAGATGTGAAGGCTTATTCTAGTTCTTACAAGTCTGATTACATAGGTGGCATGCAGTGAAAGCTAATCAGGGGATCCTTTCTGCTGGGTGAATCCTGTAGTATGGTTGACAATAGACTGAAATCAGCAGTACAGAGATGGACTTCCAGAAGCTTATTCTACTAATATTGAGAATCTGTGGTTTATAAAGCAGAAGTGTACTAAAAATACAGAAGAAATTAACTTAAAAGAGAGGAAACATTAACTGTGAACTCCATGGCTTTTCTCAGTAGGTGTCAAAACCTCAAAGCTATTGAAACATTGTTTTTTGCATTTAATATTTACAATGCTGTGATAGTAGCAATGAGATAATTATGGCACTTCTGCTACCAAGGCCATGACTCACAAAAGCCAAACATCAAGTCATTATTTCTGTCATTCCACTAGAAAGGGTGAGGAGGGGAAAAGGGAAAAGGAGAGAAATGTAAGCTTTTTACTTTGAGGTGCTGTCTACAGAAGCAGAATATCTGTTTCCAACACAAAGCAGTCTGTATCTTATGCAACTGATCTACTACTGAAAATTTTTGCTCCCCCCCCCCCCCCTTTTTTTTTCCTCCCTTCGTGTTTTGAATGACCAACTTGAAAGACCAATACAACATGCAAGAAGAGGGCACAGGAGGGGCACAATCAACATATCAATTTGTGAAGTGCCCCCGTTTTTGAGCCTGTGATACTACAGGCTCTATGGAATGGAATTAGCTACTTGGTGGTGATAATGAACAGTTTAATTTTTCATCTGGTGAAGCTAGCCATGCCACACTGAATTACTATGAATTTTAGTAGGGCATATATGCTACCTATGTTGTTATATGGGAACCCATTTTCCCAACATCATCAGTGTCTTTCAGAGATACAGTAGTTCAGCCTAACCTGAGAACCCCTTAAATAAAAATATTTCTAGGACCGTGATATGGGATCTTTTAAAATGTTGTATTTTTGCTCAAGATGGATCAAACAATATATTGGGAGCATCACAAATGAAACGGGTACTTTCTGTTGATTACAATTTTCCAAAAATAATTTAGTCTATGTACAAATTTAACAACAACCTGAAATAATCTATTTTTCAGAAAATATTGTGACAAGTTAATTGGAAATAACATCTTCCCTTTTATACTGTTTGAATGATGTCCTGGAAAATAAATAGGAAAGTTTACTACTTGTAAATCCAAGGTGATTAAGTCTCTCTCCTCTTTTCAATTACTATACTAGAAAATATAACGTACAGTAGTAGGCTGCAAGATGCATGTGGAAATTCCTCAGTGGCATTACGTGGTGGTAGAGCTTCAAAGCAAGCACTGTTCCATTTTTGGGCAACATGATTCAAGAAAAATATGGACCAGTTGGGAATGTGGGGGGACGGAATTTTAAGAAGAGTAACAAGCATGATCAAGGTTGAAAGGAAATTATATAATTTAGTCTAACAAAGACTGAAGGAAGATGTGATAATAGCTTTTCTATCTTTTACACATTAAAGTATTAAGTAGGAGAGAATAAATGCTTCTTCATATCCAGTGAAGATAAGGGAAGCAGTAGTGGGTTTAATAGCAACAAGGGACTTTCAGGTGAAGCACATAGTGCTACAGATGGCTAAGTACTGGAAGAGATTTCCTGGGGAGGCAGCATAATTTTCATTATTAGATTTAGAACAAGCTAGATAAATATGCATCAGGAATAACATAGGAAGACCTGATTCTGCCTTGGGGCTGAAAGTGAAACATGACTGCTTTAAGATTTCTTCCAAGCTTGTTTTACAGGATATCTGTAAGGATTCTTTGCTATCTGGCCTTCTCAGACCCCAGAAAGCTTCCTGCCTGGATGCTTGACAGGTTTTCACTGTTATCCAGATGAGAAACTAGCAATTGATTCAGGCCATGCCATGCTGAGATGCAAAAAGTTTGCTGGCAAGTCAGCAGTATTAGTGGATAATCCTTTGAGAGTTCTGCAGTAGGGCAAGATTTAAAAGCTTGAATTTATGGACAGAATTGTCCAATTGTGAATGTGGACTTGCTGTGTGGTTATCATTCAAAGTGTTTTTCCTCAATTCACCTAAAGCCCATTTCAGACCACTAATCCTCATTTATAAGGCAATTTAATTCAAATACTCTTTATATTAGTAATGTATGTTCCATGTGCTCAACTGGATAGGATTGTGTTAGTATTGTTGAGTTTGTTTATAGTCATATAGATACAAGTCATTTTGTCACGTACAGAGATAACATTGTGCCACACTGGATCACAAACAGAATGCAACTAAGACTTACATAAAATCTCTTTAAGACGCATTTAGTCCTTGTATTACCTTCTCATAGGTATTCTACACAGAATATCTATAATTATTTCAAAATCTGTCTTTATCTTCACAGCCCTTCATTGCTTAGAACCAGGATACCTGGACTGGGAGACAATTTTCCCAAAAGCAAATACAAAAAAGCAAGATGAACCTTCCTGAAGGAGCCAGAACATCACAAATCCCACTGCCCTTCAAGTGCGAACTTCATCTCCTCACAAAAGAAATAACCTAAAATATTTCACTTTGCATGCTTTTTAGCTGTGAAGAGAATGGCAGAATTATACAAGTGCCAGATGTTTACTTGTGCCGCTTAATGTATTGCTGGAAAAAGCTTATATAGTAGCTAATCAGGTTGGAGAACATAAGTAATTTTTTAAAATCCTGGCCATAATTTTGAATTCTGTTTGGTACATTATTGAAAAGACTCAAATATGATTAATCAGTCCTCATATACTCCAAACTCCTGAAAAACACTTTGAGGAAATTTTACTAATATTTTCATAAACAGAGCTAACTCTGAAAAGGAATCTCACAACAAGGTATATGCAAATGTCAAGGAAGCCGAACACATGAAAGGCTTCGGTTCTTTAACCTTGGTTGAAAGAATGTCCGCCTGGAGTTTTAACCTCTAGCAGGGAGGTAGGGTAAGAAGCAGCTTCCAGTTTTATTGGATGTTGTTAATTATAAGTTAAGAGTTCAAGACAAAAGTTATCAAACTGGAAAAAGTTACAAGAAGGTCTACTCAAAAGGTGTGCAGAGGATCTATAGATACAGACCACCAAGGATATCTTAGGATCATACATGAACTGTGATGACTTATAAAAGTAGTTATATTAGCTACAAGAAATCACTTCTCTGTGGGGTAATTTAGCTTGTATATAACATTACACTGTTGTGGCAATGGTACTTCCAGTACCCCAAACTACCTTACAGCAATCTAGCTTGGGCATTTCTACATAGTACTATTTTATGCCATGTAAATATATCTTAAATGAGCAGGATTCATGTAGCCTAGCAACAGGAAACACAAGAGAGAATATTGCTCTTTAGAGCAGAAGTTGTAGGAGGATTAATTAACAAAAAAAAAAAAAATCAACACCCAACACAACCAACCCACAGAAGGCAAAAGGACAGGAGACAGACAAAAGAAAAAAAAAAACTGGGAGCATATTGCTCATGAAAAAGTCCCACAAGTTTAACTGGTATTTAGAAGATAGGTCTTAACCATCAGAAGTAGAACAGTCTTTCAGTAAGAATGGAGGGGAGCAGACAAAAATGTTAGTAGTTTCAGTAGATGACTCCAAATGAATTGGTTTAACAGTCTGAATAGAAATAGAAGTTTTAGCACACTGACTGCACATCAGCTGAAGCCTTACTTATAGAGGCCAAGCAGCAATGGGCTGGCCATGTGATAAGAATGGATAAAGTATAAATGCAAAAGCAGTTCCTATTGAATGAGATAAAATATGAAGACAGGAAAGAACTGAAACACATTACCCACAAATCGCTTCAAAGATGACCCAAAAATCACACTACGCTGAATAAATTTAGCAACTAATGGGAGAGGACGTATACATCTTTTGAAGAGAAATGGTGTCCTTCAAGTTACCAGGCTTTTTTTTGATGGGACTTTGTTTTCCTGGCACACAATACTTCCCCCCCCGCCTCAACTTTTGGGCGTAATATGATAAATCCAAAAATTGTTTGCTTAGTTTTTTAAAGTATTGCTGAGATAAGCAACATTAGGGATAGGTAGAGAACTTAAAATGCATTTGAACTGAAATTTATTAAGTCCTACTGTGAAGTGGTACTGGATGTTCAGGATTAGATCGATATCTACCATACTGATAAAGTCACCACACTAATGTATCTTATTTTAGGTTACATCATGGGATTGGTATCTTTGCTGAACTGAGTCAAACTAAGCCAATTTCTCTTCTTCAAGAAAAAAAAAAGGAAAAGAGAGGTCTCATAAAACACCCTCTTCATTTATATAAATTGTTTTTAATATTCAGTCTTAAGAAGAGCTAAACATTCTATCTGGTTTTATTACCCATGGGATTGGACAGATTAAAATCTTTTGCTAATATTTTATTAAAATAAAGTAAGTGAGGAGGCGTGTTGATAGCAAGTTCAGGGTATTAGAAACAGTAACCAGAGCTTAAAAACATCCAGTACGAAGTTAAGTTCTGTTGTCCATTACACATTCTCCTTTCTCAGCCCTCTGTGTAGCTCACTGTCTCTTCCAGCTCTCAGTCATTTCATGATGTCATTATCTTTCCTCAGAGATTATGTCACAAGTTTGAAACATTGTTTTGCTTATGTTGACATCAATGACAAGGCTCTCATAAGTTTCTGAAGGAGCTGAAAACTAGCTGAACGACCACATCCAGAGTGTGGTGATCAGTGGAACAAAGTCTAGTTGGAGGCCAGTAAATTGTACCCCAGGGCTCAATATTAGAACCAATCCTGTTCAACATCTTCATTAATGATCTGAATGATGGTACAGAGTGTATTCCCTCAGCAAGTTTGCTGATGACACAAAACTAAGAGGAGTGGCTGATACACCAGAGGGTTGTGCTGCCATTCAAAAGGACCTTGACAAGCTGCAAAAGTGGGCTGACAGGAAGCTCATGAAGTTCAATAAGGAAAAGTGCCAAGTCCTGCACTTGGGGAGGAACAACCTCATGAACCAGTATATGCTGGGGGCCACCCGGCTAAAAAGCAGGTTGACAGAAAAGGACCTAGGTGTCCTGATGGACAACAAGTTGAATACGAGCCAACAATGCCTCATTGCTGCAAGGGCAGCCAGTGATATCCTGGGCTGCATTAGGAGGAGTGTTGCCAGCAGGTCAAGGGAGGTGATCCTTCCCTTATACTCAGTACTGGTGAGGCCACACCTGGAGTACTGTGTCCACTTCTGGGCTTTTCAGTACGAGAGAGATAGGGACATAGTAAAGAGAGAAGCCTCAAGGGGGAAAGTCTTATCAATGTATATAAATACCTGAAGGAAGGGTGTAAAGAAGATGGAGCCAGGCTCTTTCCAATGGTGCCTAGTGACAGGACAAGGGGCAATGGGCACAAACTGAAATACAGGAGATGCCATCTGAACATCAGGAAACACTTTTGTTGTGAGGATGACTATGCACTGCCATGGGACAGACAGTTAGATATGCTACTACTGGCTGTTTATTTATTTAGCTGATGACAAGGAAATTGTTACACCTATACTCACAGCTGAGCTTGAGCCTTCACTCACAGACTATTTAAACTGCTTATCTTCCCTGACCATTCTTTGAAGTCTTAAAATCAGCTCTGAGTCCCCTCAACCCACTATATATGCAACATAGATTGTAAGCCTTACAAGGCAACTGAAATTTCAGAAGTAATAGGAAATGACCACTCCAAAAATGATCAAACTGTATAATTTTTCCACTATTCCAGTGTCAGAAGAATAAAGCAAATTTACTTAAGCCAATTATCTTTAATTTTGTTCTTGCTCCTGCCTCCCATCACTTTTGAGAACCAGTGGTTTAATGCCTCCACCACAGAAAAGGGCTGAGGTGATAAAGGTGAGGAGAGAACGCTCAGACAAATGCTACCATTCCAGATGGAGAAAACACATAGCACATTAAACCAAGAGGAAAAATAAGAATCTGTCTTCAATAAACATCCTCAGCTTGAGAAACACTGGTTTGCAGCAAAGAATGTGAAAGGATTCTAACTAAAAGTCATGATGTTAGCAGTGGCTGGTATCTATGCTATTTTCCCTGACCTACTGGAAGATTTTTGGTTGAGTTCATGAGGAACACTGCAAATCAGACACCTCTGAAAAACGCTTCCTTTGTCATTAGCATAGTATATGTTAACCTATTAATTTTTTCTGTAAAGCTCATAACTTGGCATTTTCCAGATTCACATGATAGTTGCAGTTACCATAAACAAAGTACAGTATAATTTCATAGTTTTGTGTAACCAGTACAAAAAAAACCAAACCAACAAAAAACGCACCCAAAAGAGTATAAGATATTTAATACATCACTACACATTGAACTTTATACTGGCAAAGAGCTTAATCTGCCATGGTGACAAGTGCATTTTCAGGGTATTCACTAATTTTAATGGGAGTTCACGGTAGTTACTACACTGCAGAACAGAACCAAACTGAGTGTCATCACTGTTTTCCCATCTTTATTTTCACCATGTTAACTGATAAATGTTTATGACAATTTTCACTTGAACAAAGTCCATCAATAATTTAAGAATAAATAAAGGGTTACTGGTAAAATGGAGGAATTCCTCTTTCCCCAGAGAAGTTTCCCTCCATCTCCTCCATACTAAAGCTAGCACATCACAAAGTGACAGATGAATTTTATGACGATTGATTCATGTCAGTCTCTGAAGAGTAATTAAGTTCAATAAAGGTCTGTCAATATCATTTGGTATCAGCTGTCACTTTATATCATGTCTGAAAGGTACAAGTGCACACAGAGATGGACGCAAAACACAAGGACAGAAGGTGCTATTCAGCTAGGAGAGGGAGCTGGTAAACATTAAACACTTAACAGGACTGAAGTCACCACCTCACCTTAGAAATGGTTGTGAACACCTGAATCACCCCTAAAAGCCAGTCCTCAGTCAGTGGCCAAAAGCACAAGCACTCCCAAAATGAGAGGTTATAACTCTTACACTCCTCTTTTCAGCAGATGCGCATTCCACACTCACCTGCCTGCGGATCCAAACCTTATAGCTCTTCTTAAGGCGTCGGAAGAAGATGAAAGAAAGATAGGAGACCCATAAAAGGAGTAATTTCCCTCTTTTCCCTCAAGGGAGCTTACAACCTCATGCTTAACACAGGCACCTACATGATGGGAGCTGTAGGCCTAAATTTACACTCCAAACTTTAGGCCAGTTATCCCATCTCCTAGATGAAGTGTTTCAAATAAGAAGCCTGCAGATAAGAAGAACCCACAGCAATAATCCTTTCAAAACTGTGTTTTGAAAGGAACAACAACATTACCTTTGGATTATATTCTGTTACTTTATAAACACTTACATCGAGAAGAATTAGTGCTGCAAGTCTCTAGTAGCAGAAGTCAGTTTGGTTTAATCCCAGCAAGAACACTAAGCAGAGAGATGAAACTCAATTTACATCCTTTGCTTTTTAGCAGTTCCCCATTAACCAATTCCAGAGAGCTGGGGTCAGAGACTTTTTGGGGAAGGCTGCCTGTGAAAGTGCTTCACCCTTCCCCTGAACTGTAATTTACACCCTGACTGATTAATACAGCTGTACCAGAAGTTGATGAGTTGCTTCTCCATTAAGACTGCATGGCCTAGTGGGGAGCACCTGCCCTTTAAAAAGCTGAGAAACTTTCAGTTAAATAAGCAGAAGAAACTGCAAACCGGAAGGCTCACGCAGGAATGTTATGAGAAGAGAGGACTTACTAAGTTAGAAAAAAGGTACTTGCATGTGAAAACTTAGTAGGCCTTCTAGGATGCATAGACTTAACTATTTAATAAAACAGTAGGTGCCCAAGAATTGTGTTGGGTTTTGTTGTTTGAACTTTCAGAGCAGGAAAGGTGGGTGCTTATAAAGAACAGCTGATAGCTAAGAAACTCTGGTATAAAAAAGATGATCCAAGAGAAAAGGTGAGACTAGGTGTCAACTTTTGAAGACAGGAATGGTGGCTCTGTGAAATTTGGTGGAAGTTGGGAGCTGAGGTTTTTTTTCACAAACTGCTAGATGGCTCACTCTTACTAATTGTTATGAAGGACAGAAGCTAAATACTCTTAAAATCCTGCTGTTAAGTGCCTAACTCTCTTACATCCTTTTTTTTTCTTTCCCACTTCAGAAGAGATCTTCTGACCAAATTGTGATTGGGCCCAGATGAACAATCTGAATTGGAATTACTTTATTATGTATGGTATTCATCTCATAATGAACCATTACTCACCATTTTATATTCTCATATTCCTATCAATGATCTAGAAAAGAAAGGTTTATCTACATCATGTCCATTTCATTTAGGATGTAGTTCTCAAGCTTTCATTTGCAGATCACTGGAGGGACAGACAGCATTTCTTTGTTTTTTTAAGGAAATCATTGGTCTGTATATAGTGAGGGGTTTTTAGGAGTCATACCTCAGTAATGACTTTTAGAAATTTTTAGGTGATTTCATGACCAATTAAACTGAAATCCCCATACGGTTTCTCTTTTCCTGTGCTTGGAATACCAGCTCCACATCTGTTGCTGGTAACTTTAGAGTCATTATTCAGCTGTGGCCGCATTTACAGAGCGCAGCAAAAAAATAACAGAGGCTAAAGTGAAATGAAAAAGAGAGGTTTGGGCTGTGAGATTTTCAGCCAATGGGGAAGATTTATTAGTAGTAAATGCAAAGCCTAGTGGCCAGAAAACTGAAAGCACATATACAGAAAGAGTCAAGGAACAAAGCAGCATCATAATTAATGTAAATTAAAAATTTGCAAGGGAATATTTTCCTTTCTTCTCTTGTTTTATGTCAGAAAGGTTTTAAAACCCAATACAATTTTTCAAAAATAAGTAAAGATTCTTCTGCCTGTTATGAAGCCTACAGGGGGGAATATTGATGCCTTCATTATGATATTATCTATTCTAAGAACATTCTCAATTATCATTATGATCATCATTAGCATGTTTTGTAGCACGTTCATTTGGTTTTCCTCCTTCTGGAATGTTAATCAAAGATTAAATTTACTGTAAATCAATCAAAAAACATTTTCTTCATTTTAAGTTTAATCACTCAGTGTTGTAGTGTGTAATAAATGAAATATAAAAATACTGAGTCATTGTTGACAGTTCTTTCAATAATAATGTGAAAAACCTTGAAGTTTATAGAACTATTACTTTGAGCATAACCTACAGTTATTTTACAATTTATTAACTAGTATCTTTTATAAAATCTATAATTTCTGTGTGAATTATTTCTACCTCCCCAACTTAATAATATATTTGCAAACTTAAGGACTCATACATTAGAGAGATTGTTCCTGTAACCACACAAATATACTTTTAAAGACCACTGAATTAAAATGTGAAAGCTAGTTCTTGAACAGCTCCCCTTATTAGGGTAAACAAAGAAAAGCATTAAAAATCACCTTATTACAAATGTAATTTCAGTTACTCTTCTGGCTGTGTTATTAGAAATATTTGGTAAAAGCATTATGCTCTTATTCTTACACTTGAAAAAAACTTGTGCATAAACCAGGTCCAAATTTCCTGATACCTAAATATTGTGAACACTCCTCAAAATCCTGTGGAACTGTTGGGCTCTCATGCATGTAGGTATTTAGCTGGAGTGTGCATAGAGAAGACTTGCGTCCACCTTAAATAATATTGCCATATTTTAGGACAGTGAAAGTGTACTATATATTAATTTAATGACAATAATGTTGAGTTTATGGCCTCAGAAGGAGAAAGCAGATTCTGAGTGACAGTAATTTTTAATTGTTTTTGAAAGTGTGGTGGGTTGACCTTGGCTGACTGGCAGATGCCCACCCAGCCACTCTCTAACTCCCACTCCTCAACAGGACAGGAGGAGAAAATATGGAAAAGCTCATGGGTAAAGATGAAAACAGGGAGATTGCTTAACAGTTATCACAATGGGCAAAACAGACTCAACTTGGGCAAAATTAATTTAATTTATTGCTCATTAAAAAGAGAGTAGGATGGTGAGAAACAAAGACAAAACTACAACACTTCATCCCTACCCCCTCCTTATATCCCAGACTCAACTTCATTCCTTCATTCCTGACTTCTGCCTCCTCCTCCTCCCCTCCCTGAGTGGCACAGAGGGATGGGGAATGGGGGTTGTGGTCAGTTCATAACGCTTCGGCTCTGCTGCTCCTTCCCGTGCTCCAGCGTGGGGTTCTTCCCACAGGCTGCAGTTCTTCAAGAACTGCTCCAGCATGGGTCCTCTCCATGGGGTACAGTCCATCAGGAACACACTGTTCCAGCAAGGTTCCTCCACAGGCCGCGGTTCCCGCCAGAAAACCTGCTCCTGTGTGAGCTCCTCTCTTGCCAGGAACCTGCTCCTCCATGGGGTCCTCCACCAGCTGCAGCTTCCTCCAGGTCATACCCACCTGCTCCGGCATGGGGTCTTCCACGGGTTGGATACCTGCTCTACCATGGTCCTTTCCAGTGACTGCAGGAAATAATTGCTCTGGCGTGAGGTCCTCTAGGGCTGCAGCAGAATACCTGCTCAGATATCTGCAGCACCTCCTCCCCCTCCTCCTTTTCTCACCTCAGGGCTCACAGGGCTGTTTCTCACACTTTTCCCCTCATTTCTTACTGATGGCTAGCACTTTGCCCCTTCTTACACAGGCTTTTCCTGAGACACCACCATCGTGGCTGCAGGGCTCAGCTGTGCCCTACAGTAGCTGTGTTGGAGCAGACCGGAACTGTGTCTGGGGTACTGAAAGTGTGTAAAAGAAAAAAGATATTTTAGACAACTTCCATTCTACAGTCCTTGCATATACAAAATTCTGAGGTTCAACTTTCAACTATTTTATTAAAAGGCTGAATGTCATCAAAGTAGATGTTTTCCTGGCAGTATGAAAAATTATAATTTTGCAACTGTATTTTTATCGCATTAGGTTTTGTCCAGGTTCATTTCAGTATAAAAAAACTTCCTTTGTGCTACAGTCTGACTCCAAATTACAATGCAACTTCAGCTAAGAAATTGGAAATCAATTCCTAAAATATTATATTGATGACAAATAAATGATAGGCAAGTGACAACAGAACAACCTTAAAATTTTTAGACAGAAAATCAACATAAGTGTTCATGTACATACCAATGGAAAGTGAGCTATATTCTAGGCTTCCTGAATCATATGCAAATTCTTATTTCAGAGACCAGAATAATTTGTGCAGAGAATATTTATGGTATTCCTACTATGTGGATCAAAATGTATAAAAATATGTGATAACCTTGAATCAGATACCTAGCTCTTTTCTATAGTAAAAAGATATCACAAAATGTAGACCTGAGAAAATCATGCATGAATATTTGTTATCTGCTATAATTCGGATCCAATAATACAGTGAAAGACAGCCCTATAGACTGTGCTGGAAGACAATAAGCAAACAAAAGGGTTGATCATTGAACATGCTGATAGTATGATGAACAGATCAGATATTAATACTAAAAAGCATTATACATAGGATACGCACAAAGTTCCCAAAAGGTAGAGTTGGAAGGAAAATAGTTTTCATTTTGTGTCTGCCTTATCATTTTCTATTCTATTAATGTTTTCATTTTTTCATAGTATCAGAAAGATGATGGGAAATACTTCCATCAATGATCTGTTGAAAATACCAAAGTAAATGCTACCCCCAGGTTTTGCTCCTTCCCAGATATCCAAGCTGCAGATGAGAAGTTAATGTACAAAAGAATATAAATGGTTGGACCTTGAGAACTGAGAGCTTTATGTGAAGACAGAACTGTAGCTGTCCCCAAATTTCATATCTGAGACTCCAAGCAATAAAAGTGCTCAGTGTTTGGTAAATTTAAATTTGAAATGGGAATTATGTACAAGAATAAAAAGGGAAAAATGTGATTGCTATAATCCATTTTTCTTACTTTAGAAAGAGGTTTAGAAATAACAATGAGATAAGAGGAAAAGTCAATGTTTCCTTTTGTAAAAAACTAATGGAGACAGAAATTGTAGCCATTGTGTATAAATACTATGTTTGACCAGATCTGTACAAACTCTTTTGTTCCTCAGTAATGGAACAACACATAGAAGGAAAGGTTTCCACAGCCAACTGGCTAATTTGAGTGATCTGAAGACTTCATATAATGCAGTTTGCATTTCTTCATACTTCAGTGTCTCATCATTTGTCGGTGAACACACTGAGAAAAGAGCAAAAGACAGCCAGAGAAGCAGACATGGCAATCAATGTGCTCTGGCAAAGGAATGAAGGGGTACAATTAGGTAGGATTCAGAGTCTGTTAGTAAAGGCAGCAAGGCAAATTAGTAGTGTGAAAAGATGATCTATTATTCCTTAATGAACAGTGCTGCAATTATTTTCTCTTTCTTTATGGCAGGTCTTCACACCTCACACCCCCCCATACCCCCCTTTTAATTTTGCCATAGTATTAACTGAGTGAAAGCTCTGTCAATTTTACATCTAAATAGGGCTGGTGCACTTCTGTCATATATTTCACAGACAGAAATATGCTTGCATTCACTGTGCATTATGTATGTGGTGACTCTGAGGTGTCCAGAATCAGTAGGTCTCATTAGTCAGGTAGTAGTAGGTGCTGCCCCACCTGGACACTGCAGTCACATTGATTCTATAGCTCACATAAACATATGCTGGAGGACAGGAAGATTGCATGTATTTCTCTTTTCCTATTCAGCCAAAACTTGCAGGCAGAAAAATATGAGAAACCTTGTTGTTTCATTAGCCTAACATTTAAAAAATAAGGTGGAAATATAAGGAATACATGTTGGTAGGTGACCTTTTTTATTGTTCTATAAAGTTCAGTACCTTGTGACTTGTCCTGTGAGAATGCAAATCACTAGGGAAATGCTTGCTTATTCAATATAAGCAGTAATAAGCATTAGGGTGTAGCAAAGAAAAAAAAAGGTGGGAAGTAAATTTTTAAAAATCTTTGGGTGAAAAATGTAAGTCATTGCAAGATGGCAAAACTAATGGCTTCCACTTAGAATAGCAGAGTGAGCCTGCTGCCTGATAGCTGTTAGTGAGTCTAGGCTGATAATTCTTAGTTTGAGAAAACCATCTGGTAAGCACCATAGAAGCAAAACTGAATGCCTTGAAGCACTTGGAGCATATAGGCAATAGTGCATAAGAGGCAAAACTATAGTTTGGGAAATAGCATTTCAAACCAACTGGTTTAGACCGAGTGATTAATTTCTATACCTGCTTCAGCCTTGTAGAAACCCCAGCACAGCCTTTCCTCAAGAAATTCTGTTTAAAGAAAGAGTAAAGAAGGCTAGATCCTGTATGCTGTAACCACACTGAGAAATACTGTACTCAGTGCATAACTCATGGAATAAGACACTCAGTGGTAATCAGAACAGAGAACCTGACCTAAAGACAATCTTGGAAGTGGATACATCACTTAACCATAATCAGAAGGAAAATCAAAGTATCAGATATGTTTATCAATAATTTTTAATCAGACAGAGAAGTATCTTACTTTGTGAGAAACCCTATAATCTTTAATGGGTTACTCACTATGAGTAAGATAACATAATATGGTTTGTATTAATTATTTTTTACTGATATATTAAAGGGATGGTGTAAGATCCACTATCAAACTGCACATACATATCTGTATTATCTATTTTCAGTATCTTTGTATTTCTTAAGAGATTATCACATGTAATACTTCGCAGTTGCAAAGATTCAAAACATAAATCCCCTGCAAATTGAAAAAAAAGAACACTATCTTATTGTTAGATTGTTTGGGTTTTTTTGTGATGCGAGCTATCCAAGGAATGGAGGTAATGCTTTCAAAATGATGGTAGCACCCAGGCTAAAGCTGAGAAAGAAAAATCTTTCTGAAAGGGTTTAGAAATAGAAAAAAATGTTCTATCTCTACTAAGTTTTGGGGTTTCTCAATATATACATTTACCTAACTAATATTCAATGATAAAATGCTTTAAGCATTCTTTCATCAGTGATATCATACACATCTGATATTAAGTAAAACATATTACATGCTTCTTTCTTTTTTATGCATGGATGAACTCCCTTTCATAACTGCCATATACTGCAATAAGAGTTCCACTCAAAATCTTTTTCTGAGCAAAAAGGAAGACACCATATACATGGAAATAATAATTTACTGTTATTCCAATTAACATTTTAACAGTCTAATTGTTCAAATAATTAATTAATACAGAAAAAAACTCATTCATAAGACAATTGAAATTGCCATGTGAAACTTCTTCATGTTTACCTGTTTTTTCTGGTGCTAGACTCACTTCTCCCACTGCCTCTGGGTCCTAAGCTTCAGTCTTCCTTAATGAGACTGGGAAAGGGAAGGACTTAGAACAGTGCATCAGCAGCATCCTGAGCTCTTTACTGGGAGGAATATGATGTCCATAGTGGCAGTTTCTTCAATTGTTGGTCCACTTGGAGTTGTTTTAAAGTGTTTTCTTAGCCCTTCAGTACAAAGCCTACAGCCTTTTACTACTAACAGCAAAACTGTATTTATTGGGCTACACAGGCACTGTAGTTATGATATTCCAAAGAAGATTGAATGAATCCAAAATAAAAGATAGTTTAACATTAGCGCCAAGTTCAGCAGATGTTGATGAAAAAAAAAGATGCTTTATAGTCCAAGACCTCCCACAGCTTCTCCCATTACTCCCCATGGGGATTAAGTTGTCCCTGGAGTTGCCCCATTAGGACAGAGCACATCCTCATCTGTGCTCCACAACAAACAGCTGTGGGTATTCCATCACTGCCATTTTCCAGCTTTGTCTGCTGTTAAGGACAGGAAAGAGGTGAAGAAATACAAATCTCTTTCTTTCCCTCTCTTAGCACTAGAGCTACAACTTCTACATTTCTTACTCAGAGTGAGAAAATAGAACTGGAGATCATCTCCTCCCTCAGTAATCTAAATAGGTAAAGCAGGTTTTATCCTTAAGGAATTCACAGACTGCAAACTTGTCCTCCTATAAAAGCCAGAGAGTTGTTTTAATTCCCATATGAAAAGACACAACACATAATCATGTTCCAGCCCAGCTCAGATAAAACTTAGCAGTCTCATGCTCTTTTTTTTACAGTGTACAGGGTTACTTCTGTTAATAAATCATTAAGGACTCATAACAAGAGGAGGGACATACATATTAGACTTATTTCAAGCCAGAAAACATGGAATCATTTAGGCATTCAATAGAGAATCATTGAGTAAGCAAATTTTCTAACACTTGCTCAGTTTAGTTTCTCTCTTTTTCCTTTGGAGACCACAGTTCAGCACAGTGTATTTATTGGATTCTGTTTTGGATGTCACAGTAATATGATGGCCCATTCATAAAACTGGGGCAAAAGGCAGACTTCCATATTGATCCAGCCTCTCTTGATTAAAATTTACTTTTTAGCTGACTGTGATTTGCAAATTCATCTGTGCTATTTACTCCATCTTCCAGATCAGGGCAGAATGCACTGAATAAAATGAATTTTAATGCATATGCTTTAAGTATCCATCTACACTTCACCCCACATTAGAGTTCACTTTATTCATTGTCTTTCATCTGTTTTTTCCTCTGTGTAATAGCAAGCATATTCAACTGAATGTGGATCCTTTTTGTAAGTTTTTCAAAGGCATGATCATACTTTACCAAAATGCAAATATATCCACTGCATATCCTTCATCCACTAATTTTGTAAGTCTATCAAAAAAGCAATCAGGTTTGAGTGGCATGACATGGGTTTTTTCTCTCCTTTTTGTTTATACTCATGCTGATTTTAAAAAATTAATGGTTTTCATTACAGCACTCAGATAATTCAATATAATGAAACGAGTACCCTATAATAATGAAATACAGAATAAATACAAAATATAAGAATTAGAACTTCATCTAAAAGTTGTGGGTAGTATTAAAATATTTCATTATACTATATATACATTTGTTTAGGAAAGCAAACTAAATAATGCTGTGTATAAAGAAATTACCTAATAACAAAGATGTACTGAGCTGATCAATGCTTTTTATTCTCACGGTATTGTTCATCTGTTCTCCCCTTCTAAGCCTGTGGGTTATAATGCTTTTGAACAGACATTATTCTGACATTGCCATATAACAAACGAAAGGGTTGTCCAAGCAAAATGAATGTGACCTATGCATTTTCTAAAATCTTTTAATATTTATTCTGTTACTTTCAGGTGTTTGGCACCACAAAGATTTTACAACCAGGTGTAACCATTTTGTATAAAGCAGGCCACAAATTTTTTCAACAGTTCCTGCAGAGAGAGAATTGTTCTTCTCTCCATGTAACTGGGAGATACAAAGTTCAATAACTTGCAGGTGAACTAGAGTATATCTTTTCAACACATATACAATCTTAATTGTAAAACAACAGATTAATTAGTCCCTTGGTAATCTGCTTCAGTGGAATATAACCTTCGTTTTGTACAGCTGAATATTATGCCCAATTTGATTGTTTTCAAACTTCAGTTTTCAGCTATGGGTCTTGTTTTTTTACTTTATCTGGCAGTTTATTTAGCCTCCAGTGGTCAATATCTTATTCCATCATGGATATTTATAACCCATGATCAACTCTTCTCTTAAACTTCTCTGTACTAAGCAAGAACTACTGAAGTCTTTCAGCATGAGGTAAATTTTCCAAATCTTACCTCTAGTTCTTTTGAGCATTTTCCTATTATTGACAGCGCTTTTTATCTCAATGCATTCACCATTTGTCATATATATTCCTGGCCAGGTACTGAAGCCTGGGCTGGTTGTTTAAAGCAACTGTTGGAGTAGCTAATATTATTACATGAAGCTTTGAATGTATGAATTGCTTCAGAGGGCTGCTAATTATTGTCACATATGCTGCAGCATTCAAAACATGAACATGAATGTTCTTGGAGCATTTCTTCTCCTTGCAAGGCCTCATATGAGACCCAGAGCTGCAAATAGATCTTTGGGTTTATCTTTTATTTGATTGAAGAAGAACAGAATAGTTGGAAGACAGAATTGTGTGGGAGATAAAATGGAAAAAAAGTATTAGTAATTTGCAGTTGTCATCCATAGCAACAAGATGAGCTGACAGTGCCAGGGCTGCAACTGATCTCTCCTTTCATTGATGAGGAGTAACAGTGCTGCTTAAATGTCGGGCATAATGATCACTGAACAATGCATTAACACTACCTTAGTATGTACTGCCTCAACTTCGCAGTTTTAGGTAGGCATCTCCATAATGGTTACACTTCATGATTGTCTACGGAAAGGAAATGAGTGAAATAACTGTTGCATACTAGGAGTTTCTGTAGTAATTTAATGTGTGGAAATTTTTATAATGGAGTTTGAATGCACTTTTCTGCTTTGGATTAAATTTTGGGGTCTGTTCTGGTAATGGCCTTTAGTGGATCAGGCTGTAAGGAAAGTCTAGACAGAACCATTGTTGCTCCCAGCTTACAAAGGACATCCTATGAAAGATCGAATACTGCAGTTTAATTTTTATTCATTTATTTTCTTTACAAGGAAAGCCACTTACCTGAATTCTTGAATAGTGTATGTAATATTTATTAAGAGTGTACCAGAAAAAGGAAATTGGACTGGTAAAAACCAAAAAGCTTAGCTGCAAACCCCAATGTAAGTACATTAACCACCTCAGCAGTTTCATGAAAATCCCTTTTATTTGAAAATATCTAAATGAGGCTTCCACATATAAATCTTGGTTTAGTTGTGGTTTTTTGTTGTGGGGTTTTTATTTGTTTGTTTGTTTGGTTTTTTAACAGATTGTAGAATAGGACAGGTTTCAAATTGAGATAAAGCACTGCTATTTTTGGATTTTGAGTAGAAAGTCTGTTCCACCATGGATGGAAGACAACTGTTGAATAGCTGCAACTAACAACAATAAACTCAAGCCTTAATCTGAGAGTTCTTCTGAGAAAAAACTAGAAGCTGGACTTCTGTAATGCAGGAGGTTGGACTACATGACCTTGAGATCCCTTCCAACCTAAATTATTATATGATTCTATAAAAAAGGACATAATGCAGCATTTAGCGCTAGCTAAACTAGGTAAGTAAGTGTACTCATAGACGTAGACATGGAATTTTATGCAGTTACTTGCTTTACATTTTGAAATACTGGCAATTCAAATTACAACACAGAGGGTGATTTTTATTTTAAAATAAATTCTGCATTTAGGACCCCAAATTTGCATTGATAGAAACCTGGATGGACTCAAATATTATATGTAAGTGGTTTCATTTTCTTTTCCTATATAAAAATAAACACAGAAATCTCTGTAAGGTCATATTACAACACTGTGGCAAAGAAAAAGACCTTCAAAGCAACATTGATGGGGTTTACATTTACTTAGCCCATACAATCCTCACATGAGATTCAGGGCCTTAATTCTTCCTTTAAACCACAGCAAAGTAGAATGGGAGTGGAAGTTTCAAAATCTTATTGATTTTTAAGACTGTAGTAAAGGAGATGGTAGGGAACCACCTTGTAATTGTTACAAGTCACTTAATCATACAATCAAACAATAATGTTCTGTTGTTTAAATGTGTTCATTGGCCAAGCACCTTGGAGGAGCAAAGTGTATGTGTAACTGCCCTGCTGGGAATGGCAGCATGGCCCCACTCTGTTAGGAATGTTGTCAATGCTTATCCAATACCATGAGTCACAAAAAAATAAAACGCTGTAAAATTTCCTTAAAGGATGGATTTCATTAATTAACAGTAGGTGACTGCAAAAGTTTAGAGCAGCAGATCTTCCTTGAGACAACAACATTAATGAAGATGTAATGCAGTTCACTAGACAGCAAAGGTTGTTTCTATATATTGATATGATAATTGCAAGTACAACACTAATGTTAACTGGGCTGCCAGGGAGTAGCAGAAGCCAGATGCAGCTGTGGGCACCCACAGCACCCACCATCCCTGCTGGACCCCAAACCCCTGGCTGGCTGCTGTTTTTTCCTAGCCACCCACATTTGCAGTGCCTGGGACACCAAAAGCCAGCAAGAGCTAAAGCTCCTTTTGCAGCTCTCTTGGACTCTGGAGCACTACTGTACTATGCAAAGGAAAAATGCATTTCAAGCTGCGTGCACACTCCCCTAAGAGCCTGATGTACCTAACTTCAGAGCTTGGCTGCGAGTCTGCAGGTGACTACCTGCTCAGTTTCAACGTTGCAGCACTGTCGCAGCAGCAGCTAGATTGTGCAGAGATGACAGCAGGCATGTTTTAGGCAGAATCCATGCGTTGGTTACCAAATTTCTTATCTGCTTTGCTGCTGAGCTCACCTACTCTTTCCGTCTTACTCCAGGCTTCTGTTCAGTTTGTACGGGAGGAGAGTCTGCTATCAAACATAGACTCAGGATTACAGCATAGACCTATCCATGGGGTTCAGCGTCCGGAACAAAAGAAAGCAACTTTCTTCCAAAGGCAGTATGAAATCCCTGCTTTTCAGAATAGAGAGGAAAAAAACCACCAAAAAACCCAACCAAACAAAAAAACCCCCACAAATGAAAAGAAAACACACACACTTTTTCACAAGCTCACGTCTCTCTTATAAGATATTTTTGCAGTAAGGTAGCATCTTTGTCTGTGTCTATTTATCCTAATGTTTTCAAATATTGCTCATTATCAAGGAATCTGAGTTGTACTGTATTTAATTTTGGGGGAAAAAAAAATTATGTTTCGCTTATATTTTTGAAGAACATGAACTAACAGAGCACTGCAGATCAATACCAAGCAGAAAACGCAGAAAGGAATATTGAAATAATAACACATTATTAGCTTTTTGTATTCCTCCTTTTAACTGAAATCTGGAATTTAGTTTGAATTTGTGCTATAGTTTAGTCTTTAAGAGTAGATGATAAGTAGTCCTTACAATCTATAAACAGAGTATTTCCTGAATGCACAATAGTGACAGAAGCAAAAGACAGAATTTGAATTTGTGTGGGAAGCTCTGTGGCAAGTGGAACTCGGTTCCCTACAACCACAGGTAGGTAAAAAAAAAAAAAAAAAAAAAAATTTACATTACATTATTCTAGACTACAAAGCAACATGAAAAGCATGAAACTCAGATAGTCTTGTGTTGACCTGAAAAGGTATATATAAGTTCAAAATTTAACTCTCAGCTGGATCTTAATTAACAGTTCTGGATTTTCCTTTGTATGGAAAACAGTATTTCCATATACTCCATCTTCAAATAAGTGAACACCCAGTACTGTATATTTCTCACTTAAATATCAACTAAAATGTTTTATTTTTTAAGTACTGAGACACTACATTTTGAGACCTTTGAAAATCCTTACTATACTGAAGGCTGCTCAGCATAGAGCTCTTGAAAATCCAGTTGTAATTTTGGGTGCTGAACCTTTGAAAAATCAATCATTGTGCAATTCTGAAAATATAGGTCTAGATAGGCAATAAACCTAAAAAAATCCCCACCCTGTATATTAAATATACATTCATTAGTGACTTAAAATGTGAAAAGCCAACAGTTTCTCCTTTCTTAAAACTGGAAAATCTTATATTAGAAGTAAAAAGAACAGGTGGTAAAATATAATGGAGTGAAATAAATGCTAAAGCTATTCTAGTCACTAATTAACCTTGTCTCACTTGATAACAAGCTCAAGAACATTTCCTGCTTTCCTGTACACATACACATAAAAATTACATAGTAGAGGGTTTGAATGAGTTTGGGCTAATTTTTCAAGTTCATTATATTCCAGATTGAAAGGTCTTTTCTTGAAAAAGAAGAAGAAATAATGTCAAATTAGGGGCTATATTTGTTCATGGTGTGGGTTTTTAACACAGTATTTTTAGAATTACTGGGTAGCGTTTCTTAAGGATGTATCCTAAAGTAACAGGAGTGTCATGTGCCTTGCCTAGTCCAAGATGTACCTCACAAAATGCATGCATGCCATTGGCTTGAACCTTTCATTGCAGTATACATTTCTGCTTAGATATATGAAAAGCAAGTATGCAAAGTAAAAAGCCCCTTTTCCAAGACTGCTGTTAGACTGACATTTTGCTTTGCTCCAAATAGATCAGAAAGAGATGATGATAAGACATATCTTAGTACTTCTGCCCATCTCCCCCTAACTTTGAATATATGTGAAAGTACAGAATATAAATGTGTTGAACTAAAAATTAGCTTGCTACAAACAAAATTTAGCTGCCATATATACTCTGAAGAAACCAAAGGGTATGAGGCATTAAACAAAGTTGTATAAAACCTTGTTTCAGATTCTATTCTTAAACTTTTCAGGAGCAAGTTATAATTTGCCAAAATTATTTTTAATTAAAGAAATTCACAAATTAATTCCTGTAATTATTGCTAGCACTATAAATTGTTTAGAACCTTTAATTATGAACATTTAATATTCAAAATTCAAGCTGAATTGTGATTAAATATGGTCCTATTTTTGCTCTGCTGGATGAAAATAACACTTGGAATGAAGGATTTCAGAGTATTAAGAATACACATGCATAAGAGTTAAAAACTATCAAATTGCCTAATATTTACCTAAAATTCACAGTTTCTTCTTGCTTAACACCCTGTTACAGCTAAGGAACACTGATGACAGAGGGAAAAAACTGTAGAAATCTGGAAAGAAGTGAAAAGAGTTGGATAAGAAGTGAAGGTGAAGGCAAGAGATTTTAAGATGGAAAACTAAATACATGGTGCATGTGTGTGTGCAAGTTTGTGTGTTTTATATATCTATGTTTCTGTACATCTGTGCATACAAAGACACAACTGTTGACATAAATTTGACCAGGTGTTAGCTCTGTCAACTTTAACCTAACAACTTTTGTTGCTGTTACATAAGTGCTTTGTGGCTGTAAGTGCTTTCATAATTTCATCATTTTCATTACACTTAATAGAGATTTGTCCCAGGTTAGTGGCATATGGCAATGGGCTGAGGGGATGAAACTTTATACAGAACACATAAAGAAAAGGGCTATATGCTATATTTTCTAGGACTGCAATGGCATTGATGCAGTATCAAACTCGATGTGCTAACATGGATTACCTGCCTCCCTCTGATCAGTTCCTGTGATGGAGTTTGTGGAGTGAGAAAGTACCCTCTCAGTAAAACCTACTGAGGGGCAGCCAAAAAAGTCTATGATCTACACCCACACACTTCTACCAAACAACTTCAGAAAAGTTTAACTAGAAAGCAATTGCGAACTGTTCTCATAAAAAAAAAACCAAACAAAAAACCAACCCACAACCAAAAACTAAAGACCCACTGAAGCTTGTAATATTCTATAGGGAAATGAAATCCATTTACTTCCCACTGTGTGTATGAATCAAGACAGTGCAGTTCACTAAGGAATGTCCAATTACACAGGCACCTTTACCCTTTTTGAGTCTATATTCTAGAAAAAGACAGGGAGACGGGCAGAAAAAGGAAGACTTAATACCATCTCATTCATGATAGTTTTCTGTATTTCATTTCCCAGCTAATTAACCTTTTACTACAGAAAAAGTTCTACATTAAGAAGCACAGCATAACAATCAAACAACTCACTGTTACTGAAAGACTGCTTCTAATTTAAAGTATTTCCATTCTTTACAAAAAACACTCCTAAGTTCCATAAAAAATACTTCTGTATACCCTGCTTCCTCATCACCTAAAAAAACCCCAGACACATATGCAGAATTTAAACTTAGAATTATTTTTTAATTTCAATTTCTATTTTTTAATGTCAAAAATGTTTGTCTCTCAGCAATATAGAAAGATAATTTAGAAAGATAATATTTTTTCATGTTAAAAATTGTGAAAAATATATGAAGGGAGTTTGTTATGTTCAGACTTGTTATATATATTTAACTATACAGGCATAATCTGGTAAGTGTCACTTTAAAGAAATAGTACTTAAAATGTATAGAAAGCATATGTACACATACAGGGTCTCTCCCTCTATATGCACCCACCCACACCTACACCTTGTTTAACCATAAATGCACATATGTGTATATATATTACAAATATACATACCTTCTCTGTAAAATTATATATGAGAACATATATATGTGTAAATGGATGTGTAGACACGCATTGTCTTTCATTCACTGAACAAAAAGTGAATGAGATGAAGTACCGTATCTTTCTCAGTCATAGACTGCCTGGAGGTCTTTGTACACGGTCATCATCTCTGCATTACCAGAACACTTGGACAGTTGACTCTAAATATAATCTAACTTAAAGAACATATAAGAAAAGTCACTCTCAGAACTAGCCCCTCCTCAACATACTTCTAAAGTGGCCACTCACTGAAAGAGAAATTTCTCCTTGGTGAGATGCTTTACTGCTGCTTTCATTTACCTGACAATCTATTTTGAAGACTTCCTTAGTGACAGATATTCAAAAACTCCTTAACATGAATATACTTCATTTAAAATCAGTCAGCTAAAAACCTGTAAAATGCATCATTTTAATAGTTTGAAAAATCATAGTCACTATTATACAAGAAGTTGGTATAACCAGTTATGCTTATGAAATGGATAACATGTTATGGTTGAAAGATTCAAATAGACTCATTATGCTGAAAACATTTCTGGAAATAGATCTCCCCCCCCCCCCCCCCCCCATTTCTGCATTTTTAGAAATGATATTTCTTTTCCACATTTCAAATGTTACATCTAACAGACAAGTATATTTATGTGCAAATTTCAAAATGATTGAAATTGCCACTTCACAGCCAAAGAACCCTATTAATGGCAAGTGCTCTAACAAATTGTTCCTGATACCTTTTTTGCTATGTTCCCAAAGCCAAGCTCCTCGGTGCATCACATTGCCCATTTCACTGCTGCAAGGGACACAGCCTATACATGGCCAGTTTATATATAAAGGAAGACAACTTAAATTAGCTGACACTGTTGTTATACAATACATATATCATCATCTGTAGATACCTTTCTCAACTCCTGTTAAAGTCACAAGAAGGACTTTGCTGACTTTGGGAGCTGAATCAGGTCTACAGTGCCCTTCAGGCAGTAAAGACATGGGCCGTGCAGTTTTATATGGAGGGACAGCTTTAAACACAGGCAGTTCTCTAGAAAATCTCTTTCCTTGTGCAAGTGCTCAGGCCTATCATGAAACATTATGAGGCACAAACTTGGAGATCAGAACACGCACACAAAAGATGCAGCAGCATCAAGTCTGTCAGGCACAGTGTGAAACTGGATTGACCGTTCCCTCCATGACACCTATGCTACAAGAAAAAGAGGAATTCTCTAGCCCTTGTGCTGTGCCAATATAGTAAAGTAACATTCCAACAGCACCAACTGGTGGCAGAAGATACTGTTCATCATCTTACTTGCCCTTCTTCACCATCTACATAACTAGTAGAAACTCCATGATAATTCATTTTTTTCTATGTCAATGCCTAGGAATCTCCTACAAATTCACTTTGTGATCCAGTAGTTTTTTTACTTTATGGATTACATTCAGAATACTGGAAGATATGAACCCCATAGTTTGAAGATAGGGTACATATATGAGAGCAGTAGAGCTCTCTCAGCACCTCATGAAATCAGTAGGGACTTAAGCATCTTTCAGGACCTAGCTCTGTCATTTCTTGCAGAGGCAAATGAGATAAAAGGCTACTGTAAGAAAAGAATTGATACTATTCCTCTAGGAGTCTCTGTAAGGATACTGAGGGAATATGCTGACTGTGGAATCTGAGTCTGCTACACTGAAGCTTCATAAATGCAAGATTTTATACCAGGACAGTCAATTGCCAGGTATTATTAGCAAGCTAGCTTTTTTTAATAACTGATGCTTAATGAATGTTAATGAGGAGAACATGATTATTCTTCTATTAGAGGCCTCTGAGATCTGGTTTGGAAAGACATCAAAAAGGTAAGTTTTATTTTAAAAAAATATAAAAACTGTGAGATTAGCTTCTAAATTATTGTGTTCTAATTCGCTTTAATTGATTCTCTTATTTGGACTTGTTTGAAGTTTGACATCAGAACCCCAGTGGAAACATAGCCATAGCTTTAAGTACCAGTTTGGCCTATGTGCTACTTCACAAAATCTTCACTTGTCTTGAAATACATATATAAGGCCTAAAATTCTGATAATAAATAATAAAAAAAAATCCAGTTGGTGCCATGAAAATACTGAATTCATTAATGAACAATTTTCAAATTATATTTTGAAGTGTATGAGTACATAAGATAGGAAGACTGAAATTTTCTTAAGCTCTGCAGAATTTTCTTTCTGACAGAGGTATCATGAATTCTCTTTTGTTATGATGAACCAGAACAAACATTTTTAAGATATTGGTGCTTCCCATGGAACAGAAGTTTGACTAGTTCTACCCAGAAGGACGTGTGATGATTTAAAACAGGGTTACTTATCATTATGAAAGTCTATGCTAACAAATGGACATCTCAACATCTAGTTTAAAATCTCTGCCTCCACATTGCAATAAAGTGAGAAAATAGAGATGCTGGAAAATGGAATTGTACCATTGAAACAAGAACATCCTGGAAGGAAAAATATTTCTGAAAATATTTAAACTTAAACAGGAATGTTCTCAACTTAAAATAAAATAGGCTTCTTGTCTTACAAAGGTTTAGAAGGATGTTCACACAGCATTTAGGTGTTGATTGGTAAATTACTTTGAAATTTCTGAATAAAACTTGTTAGGAAATTCATATTGGACTCTTGGACTGAAAAACAAAAGCAAACAAAAAACCAAAAGCAAAAATCAACCAACCGACTAACCAACCAACAAAAAAAACCCTACCCAAGCAATTAATTCTAAGCAAAGTATGTAAAATGAATACTTCTGTTATGGACTAGGTCTAAGTGTGACCTGAACTTTACATTTCTGGATAATATATTTGTCCTCTATCTTCCCTAAAGGATGGAGCACGTGTCTCCTAATAGGGGAAGTTTTGTATTATAAAAGGCAATGTGATCTTGTGGTGTAATCACTCAAAGTGAACACAAGATCTGATTCAGCTTTCTGCTGCATTTAGGGAAGCACTGAAAGGAATGCAAAAACATAAAGAAAACCCATTTCCTTCCAATGTCCTTTTGTCCCTGAAGCTTACTACATCATTTTGATGTCTGCTGGAAGTCCAGTGACTTAAATGGACTCAGGCCTCACCCAGTAAACACTGATACCAATGAGAAAAATAACCAATTATTTCCAAGAACTGGAATGAGCCTTTAGGCATTCACTAGAGAAAAACACTTGTGCTATTCATGAATGATGCTCAAAAGAACACATTGTCATAAGCATTGCTAGCACAGGTAGAACCAGATAGTAAAATGTCTTTATAATTAAAGCAGGAATGGGGAAAAACAATGAAAAGACAGAAGAGGAAAAGGAGGCAAGAAGGTCGGGAGTAAGTGCTTGGAAGTCAGTTTTCCACAGAAGTGCTAGATAATGTTAGCACAGAAAAGAAGAGGCAAGTAAATGGAGAGGAGAAAGCAAAAAGAAAATAACAGTCCTTAAACAACTTTAAGAAAATACGTGTTTTGCTTCCCTACAGCTTCTGGAATTGTTTGCCACCTCCAAATTCTATAGTACCTTAAACCTCAGCTATAAGTATTAATGTTTAGGAAGATTATAGCTCTCTCTCAAAGACTTGGTTATATCATTATATAAACTGCAAATATGCAGTGTTCCTATGCAATGTTCTTTGTACTGTGTATTTGTGGAATTAAAATTTCAGTCTATATTCGGTTCGGGCTTTTAGTCCAAAGCTCTGGAGACAAAATTCACCCTGTGCTGCATCTATATTTGAAGATAGCTAGTGAAAACAGAGTCAAATTTGACAGCATCTAACAAAGTGCATCCGTTTTCCCTGTTGCCAGCTTTGTGCATTTCCTTGGGAATCCCATACTGGGGAGACAGCAAGGGCAGACAGTCTGGGGACACAGAGGAAAGGGTGCAAAGAACAGCCACTGGAAAAGCCTGCAAGCCCATAACTCAGCTGCCAAATCTACCTCCTCTATCATGCCCTTGGGGTTTTGGTAGATGATTAATAATACCGGAAAATTCTAACTAAAGCTGACTATGTAAGACTTCATAAAAGTTGCACACTTGGAAAGTATTCACAATTTGTGGAAGGTCAGACCCTTCTAATTATAACTTGTCTTCCAATTTTTCTCAAATTTTCTGTCAAAATGCTTGGATTTTTTTTTTTCCCTTGTTTGTCTGTTCATCGGTTTAGAGTAGATGACCACCTAGAAAGCATTTTACATGTACATTCTGAACAGCATCCTCCCGAGAAATTGCTTTGAGCCTTGGAAAGGTCATCTATGGGAGCACAGAAATATAAACTGGTGAGAAAATTACTGGATTTTTTATTTACGCTAATATTGACTTTTAACACATATTTTAAGGTTGAAAGAATTTTGTGCATAGATATGAATTAAAATCAAATGTTCTGATAATTATTTTTAAACTGTAACATACATCTTACTGATCACCACCCCAAATTAATTAATTTTAGATACAGTTAATAGCTGTCCACAGGTCTATGTGCAAATCCACTCAATGTTTTAATACCTCAGTTTTTAAGGTCAATATAGGTCTTATTTCATTGGAAAGAGGAGTAAAATTGAATTAAATGATTAGAAATATTTTTAACTTTCAAGTCTAGATAGAATCCAATTTGCAACAGCTTCATCAAATAATTTAGAATCTGTTCAATAATAAAGGCACTTGGTACAATTATAGTGTATTCGGATCTGGCCCAATGTGTGTGATTATCCTGTAGCTGCTCCCTTTTCCAAACTGATAGAGTATCTCGACAATTCCTTTTAGTCATAGGTAACTTGAATTATAAGGTCCCATGCCCAACAGTTCTTATTTAAATCTGTTTTAAAAACAAGTTTAGCAAACTTCCACTCCAACAGAACCATGGAGACACTTAATTGTATATGTATATACTAAATTAGAATTGTTCAGCCATTAGGAATAGAAGAACATGTGTGTCAGATAACTGCAAATTTTCTAGTGAAGCCAGCAAATCCTATAGGACAAAGTCATGTCAGCTTTTTAATGAGAGAAACAATCCTGTCAAGGCTCTTTCACCTCCAGGGAAACAGAATGCTAACGTAGTACCTGTTCTTCTTATGAATAGTTATCAAGTTTAAATTTCTTCTACCTCAATGAAATCACATTGAGTTCATTATAATCTCATTTCCTGATCCAGAACCACTTAACTTACTCTTATATTAATGCTGATACCATGCATATACTTAATCATGTCTACATTTTTCTTTTACGGGAAAATAAAAAGAAGATCTGGCACGTAAGTTGCATATCAAATGCAAATCCAGTATGTGACATTGTTTGTTTTTTTTTTTTACTATATTTTTTCAAACCACAAAATTTTCATAACTATTTAAGCGGAATTTAGTTGTTGCTGAAACCTGGTTGTTCATGCTTTTTCCCATACCCTATCCTCCACATGCATTATGCTGTGTATAACTGAAAACAGTTTTTCACAGTTACCTAGCTTGCACAAAAATCTCAGCACCTAAATCCTTGATGAATGTATCACTAAACAGATTGAAAAGGAGATGATATGCTGATGTGGATTGCAAAGTCATATGGAATTGCTCTATAGAGGATTTTTCCTATGTAGTGAACACTAGTAAAAATATTGCAATATAGTAAGTTTTCAGGAATAATTTTTCAAGTATAGGCATTATAAAAATAGTTTCCTGGTTCATCTATTTCCCAGTTATGCTTTTTCCTCAGTAACAAACATCCCACCTTCGATCACTGTTGTGATTTTTTTTTGCATCTGTTTTTCTGTTAAACATATATCTGAAAAAAGGGCTGGATTCCCGTCTGGTTTAAGCTACAAGTTTCTGGAGTAACCCCACCAAAATCAATGGAGTTTTTCATTATGTGTCTGGAAGTCAATCTGTTTCTTTCACAGCCTCCCTTATGGGTTGATGGAAATGTCCTTATTTCTGGTGGGTTTTTTAATTTTTTTTTTAAACATATATCACTTGATTATGTCTGGTGTAATCTGAACCAGGTTTGATATAATTATTTGAGCTACTGCTGTTGTTCATGGAGTACCAATATGTACCTCTGCCTTAAAAATCATGGTAAAGTGCTTCATGTTAAACTTCATTCTGCCCTGTCTTAAACTGCTACCTCTACCCCATGTACACGGTTTAAAGGTAGCTCTTCACTGTATTGCAGTCACTGCTGTGTAGGTACAACCTGTGACAGGTTTCCTGGTTTCAATCTTGTCATATACAGAGCTGCAGGAGCTGCTAAAATCTTCTCAAGATTTCCAGAACTCTGTGTAGGATATTTCTCATACATACCATCATGTGGGTGTTTACTTAGCATGACATAGCTTCAAACCATCATTGCCTTTTATCCCCTACGCAGTCTGAAGGCGTTTGACAATGCCTTCCTGATTCAAATGTGAGAAAAGAGAGACTTATCTAACTGTATTCTCCAAGTCTTTAGCTACAGATTAATCACCCCAGTACAGCAGCAACTACAATATTCTAATAATTATACTTTACTTTTCCCTACAAAGCAAAGACATTTTCAGCTACTCATATTAATCCAAGGAGTAATTTCTACAAAGGCAGGTGGTTACAAGATCTGAGTCTGATCTCATACTCATTTTATCCTGTAGTAGTCCAAATGTTTGTTTTAAATGACTTTTCTAAAATTAAATCCAAGACCAGCTAATTAGTTTGTCTTTGTTTTTCCTATGTTATATGTTAGTTCTTGCAAACAAAAATCACAATGGGTTAAATTAGATTAAACCTCTGTAAATTTTTGTTTTCTCCCTCTTATCTTTTGGGATCAGTGGCCAGTTGTGAACCATGTCATGAAGCATCCACTCTGCACCTGTACTGCTGTGGTGCTTGGGGATCTGCCCGTGGGGTGAGAACCTCCTTAGGGAGATGTTGCATATTCTTGCCCCTATCCCAAAAGCTTAAATTCAGACACAAATCCTTTCCACTAGCTTACAACTTCTATTAAGTTGCACATTTTTAATCTTTAAATACATGTACATATATGCATACCTAAATGCATGCCTGTAAAATGTTGTATGATGTGCTAGCCCTTAGAACATCTTTCTTACATACAAGTTATATCCTGCCTGAAAGCTTCCTTGGAAACATTTAGATTCGTTGTATTATAAAAGTGCATAGTTTTGTCAGGATGCATCAATTTCTGGCTGTGTATTAATTTTGCTGTAAAATGCACTGAGACGATAAGCTTACAGCAACTCAGTCCAACTCAGTTATCTGCATCCTTCCAGGTGAAGACGTCAGGACTTCATGCCATTTTTGCCATTTCACTATTTTACAGCTCAAATTTCTACATGGAGCCAGAGCAATCTAAAATTTAAAATGTCTGTTAAACTTCCCATCCCTCTGGCAACCAATATGGCAGCTGCTTTGCTGGATCAAGAGCAATTTGCCTTCTTGGAGATTAACTTTGGGAAAATGAACCCATCCTTGTACAACAAAACTTGCTTTAAACATGAACCAGAATGGCCTAAGTTTTGATTCATGCATATTTGGCCCAAGTCATGCAACCCCACATCACTTTCACCTTTACTTAAAGACTACACTTCTGAAGAGAAAACTTATTCCTCTGAAAAGCATCTTTGTGCTTTAGCTCTATTTCCCTTGAGGCTGCCTCCAGGAGGCAAAAATAATCTGAGGAGTAGACTTTCCAGCTCTAAATCAAATAACTGGAGAATGAGAGGGCATCTTTTGTGAAGACAACTTTCTTCAAATCTTTTCCTTTGATGTTGATTCTGTGCCTTGGGATATGCTGACAGAAGCTGACATATGAAAGGGTGGAATCAATACCAAAATAAACTCTAATGGCCCAAATTTCAGCTTGCACTCATTACTTATTCATAAAAATTCTTCAGGATCATAAGTTTTTAACCACTGCATTAAAAACATCAAGTAAAATCTAACTTACCATGTACATAACGACACATACACAGGATTTTACATGGAGATCTTCTTTTAGAAAAAAGAAAAATGTTACAAAGTGCTGCAGGCATCACCTTTTGTAACTTAAAACATCGTCATGATTTCTTAAGAGATAGAGTGTAAACTTTATAAGGGCAGTGACTCAGGTGATCCACCTTACATTCTACATAGCTTCTGTGCAAACTATACCTTTAGACAGCTTGTGGTGTGACAAATGTAACAGGTGCATTTTCTTCTTTGTGACTGCTTTAAAAGAAAATTTAAGAGGGGAGTATTTTTAGAAGTTTATTTCCCTGAAAGATCAGATAGTAATTTTCTTCATTTCTCCTCCACTCCTCGTTTTCTTTGTACATACCATTCTCTAATAGTGAAGTATACCTCCAGATCCACACAGTATTTCAGTGTCAAATGTAACCATTTTCACCATACTTCACTGGATGCATAACATCTATATCTTTGAAAGATTCATTCTATAACAGACAGACACAGAGAAAAAAACACTAGTTGCATAAGGACAGTGAAAACAATTCTGAAAGATCCAACTACTTTTGCATTCAAGTCCCCAAATTATCTCTACTTTAAAAGATAAAAAAACATTAAGTTTTATTTCTGAGCACACTCTCCAGGTTATCAACTAGATAATAATTTTATTGCTGGTAATTCTAATTGGACACTGAAGATTGAGATTCAGGATCCACAATCAGCCATCCAATAAATCTGAGGAGTTGACATAGGAAAATTTTTCATCTAATTTTCACTTCTTTTTATTCATATTTTCTTGACATTATTGCTGTTTGTATGTACTACAGAACTCTGTAATGGGAGAAATGCATTGGTACTATTTCTAGAAATCAGATCTCTGAGGTCACTAGACAAAAAAGCAGTTTTCATCTATGATAATTACCGGGTTTCATTCAAATATGATTGTAATTTATGGAGTAATATCTTAGCTAGGTGATTAATTGATCAAAGATGTCTTCCTAGAAGGGCAAAATAATCAATACACATCAGCACAAAGGTGCTACAGTCACTACAATACATCACAAATTAATGCTTTTAGACCCCATTTGTCCCAAACATTAGGAATAAATAAACATTAGGCCAAAGTTACAAAGTCCCTATAATAAGCCAACCTGACTGAGGAGGATAAATTTGAATCTGACTTTCAGCTGTTCACCCTGTCAAAATTCATGATCCCAAATAGCATTTTATTACGTTCTAATGCTCATTTTAGTACACTTATTCCTTTGAAAGATACTGAGATTTCAGTGGTAACAACAGCCCAGTAAGCCTGTCACTGTGGCTGTTCTGGTCATACATAGTCACAGCATTTACACATCGGTAGCTTTAGGCAAGTATCTGAGTGCACTTATCAGCATTTCATAATGCACTTATGTTTGTAAGACAACGTAGGAATTTCAAGAATCATCTTAAAGAGTGCTTCAAAGAGGTACAGGAAGCTTGATTGTTACTTTAGGAAATTATGAACCCTTTAGAATATACAGGTTGTGAGAAATTCTTTGAGGCTAGCAAAAGTCTTTAAAAGCCTGGTTATACTACATAATGCTAATCAATTAGTTCTTAACAAGCATAGTACAAAACCCAGCTCAACTGTGGCAGGTGGCAAAGGTGGTAGGAAAGGATGAGTTTTCCTGAAGGGCCCTTCTGGCATACAGGGTCAGGTAGAAAAACCTCAAAAAAATGTGGCAAAGGGAGAAGAGGTGATGTGGGCACCTTAGGTGAGATAGAAACAAGACAAACTGATCAGAGATGAGTGTTAGAG
The DNA here is from genome assembly GCF_947461875.1 of Haliaeetus albicilla. NCBI lineage: Eukaryota > Metazoa > Chordata > Aves > Accipitriformes > Accipitridae > Haliaeetus > Haliaeetus albicilla. The sequence goes on from NC_091488.1 coordinate 29,298,122, forward strand.
AACTACTATGGACACAAGGGAAAAAAGCTCATTGGTGGAAGGACTTAATGAGTTAGTAAAGTAGTTAATTTGGCAGCTAATTTTCAGAAGGTTAGAAGTAAAGCAATAATGACTCAAGGAAGAAGGAGAAGAATTAAGTTTGTAATAGTCAAGAAGGAAAATAATAATGATCCTAGAAAGTTTTTCTGTAGGGTGGTCAGATAGGGACAGGAGAACACAGAGATTGTCTCACATGTTACATCCAGTGTAAGACCAACAAGGTGACCTGCTTAGTGGGTGAAAAAAAGGCTGTGGATGTTGTCTACGTAGACTTTAGTAAAGCCTTTAACACCATTCCGCACGGCATTCTCCTGGACAAAACTGGCTGCTCCTGGCTTGGACTGGCATACTCTTCGCTGGGTAAAAAACCAGGATGGATGGCCGAGCCCACAGGGTTGTGGTGAATGGAGTTAAATCCAGTTGGTGGCTGGTTACAAGTTGTGTTCCCCAGGGCTCAGTATCGGGGCCAGTTCTGTTTAATATCTTTATCAGTGATCTAGATGAGGTGATTGAGTACACCTTCAGTAAGTTTGCAGATGACACCAAGTTGGGTGGGCGTGTTGATCTACTTGAGGGAAGGAAAGCCCTGCAGAGGGATCTGGGCAGGCTGGATCAACAGGACAAAGCCAATTGTATGAGGTTCTACAAGGCCAAGTACCAGGTCCTGCACTTCAGTCACAACAACCCCATGTAATGCTGCAGGCCTGGGGAAGAGTGTCTGGAAAGCTGCCCAGCAGAAAAGGACCTGGTGTGCTGGTTGACAGCTGGCTGAATATGAGCCAGCAGTGTGCCCAGGTGGCCGAGAAGGCCAATGGCATCCTGGCCTGTATCAGAAATAGTGTGGCCAGCAGGAGCAGGGAGGTGATTGTTCCCCTGTACTCGGCACTGGTGAGGCCGCACCTCGAGTACTGTGTTCAGTTTTGGGCCCCCCACTACAGGAAAGACATTGAGGTGCTGGAGCATGTCCAGAGAAGGGCAGCCAAGCTGGTGAGGGGCCTGGAGCACAAGTCTTAGGAGTGGCTGAGGGAACTGGGGCTGTTTAGTCTGAAGAAAAGGAGGCTGAGGGGAGACCTTGTTGCTCTCTACAACTGCCTGAAAGGGGGGCTGTAGTGAGGTGGGTGTCGGTCTCTTCTCCCAAGTTACAAGTGATAGGATGAGAGGAAATGGCCTCAAGTTGCACCAGGGGAGGTTTAGATTGGATATTAGGAAAAATTTCTTCACTGAAAAGGTTACCAAGCATTGGAGCAGGCTGCCCAGGGAAGTGGTTGAGTCACCATCCCTGAAGGTATTTAAAAGACATGTAGGTGTGGCGCTTAGGGACAAGGTTTAGTGGTAGACTTGGCAGTGCTATGTTAACGGTTGGACTTGTTGATCTTGTAGGTCTTTTCCAACCTAAAAGATTTTATGAAAGGATGCTGAAAACGGCTTACAAAGAAGTCAGAAAAGAACAAGTCATGCAAAAGTTGAGATTTTTTTTAATTTAAGTTTTGGTTAAATTAAATAAAAAAAATCAATAGTCTATGCTATAGGATTATTGTTAGTAATCAGGAACATGAAGGGTTGGGCGTCATGCTGTTGGGCACTGTAAACGGAGAGAAGGAGAACATACAATGTGCATAGAGAATGTGTGACACGCAGGAGAAATAATCATCTCAATTTTGCAGAGGGAAACTAAACACATATCAGTTGCCTATTAGCAAATTGATTCAAACATTGAAATATTTTTGTTTCTGTTAGATTTAAGTATGCATTTGTAAGCTTTGCAGAATTGTATGAAAAGAGTGGAAAACTTTGGTGTGCATCCCTGTCTAACAGAAGCACAGATAGGGATGGAAAGTCTATCCTTCTTTCAGTGCTTGTCTTCATGGTGCAACTCTTCCAAACAAAGGTATGGGAAAAAATTAAATTGCAATACCTTTTCTGCAACAGTGACCCTGTAAGAACTCTTATTTTTGAAGGAGGGTAGCTAGTAGTAGCTAAACTTAATACAGCTACAGAATTGGTAGTTATAGCGGGAAAAATATTACTCCCATCTTGAAATAGCAATGTCTCCATGGAAGACATATTACTGAATAGCTGTTTCAGATAGACTGCTTCCATAATCCTAGATAGTTCAACAGTTATAGTCTGTGCATGTGGTACCTAAGAGAGGCGAATGTCTTTCAGTGCTTGCAGTCAAGAAGTCAAAGCAGTAAAGAATTAACAAAAGATTAGTTATAAGTTTGTATATGGAAGTTATCAAAGTACAAAACAATATAGCTAAAGCCAAATGTATTTGTTCAGATACCAGCCAATTTTAGAGCTCAAGTAATCGTTCCTTATAATAGAATCTCCTTTAAACTGGAGTACAGCCCTATCTCATGATTTTATGGTGTCAATATCATAATTGACATCGTAGCTAATCTTTGTTGGAAATGTAGGGGATTTATGAGATACAAATTTGTATTTGAAAGCAGAAGACTTTAAATGAAGCACTTAATCACATAATTTTTAGTTAGTGTTAATCATCCTTTCTGTTAGCACTTTCTTAATCTGTTATACCAAATGTAAATATATACACAATAAACCATTTAAAATTGGCATTCTGAAAGCCAGAATTTCAATATTCAGTAATAAACCAAAATAGATGTAACAAATACACATTCTCAACTTTCCAATCATGTACCACAATATAAATATTCTGACACTATTGTACTATTCCATTAAATGCGCACTGAAGGAAAAAATTGCACACTTCGGTCAAATCTATATTCTAGTGTAATGAAACTTGCCACTTCAGACTACTGTCCAGTAATATTAAGAAATAAAATTACCAATTTATAGTGATTATCTATGCTCACATATTTTTAAATATCTTTTCTATTCTCTGGGAAATCTAATGTTTTCTAGATAATAGATGCCACTTGAGCAATGAAATATTTAAGACAACAAATCTTTCTCTGCTTGGGACAGAAATTTTTGTCATTTGTAGAAGCTGCAAGTGTTTGAAGTCAAAAGCTTTGATTAATAAGGATGTGTTTGGAGTTGAAAAAACACAGAAGCAGTTGATTTCTTTAGATTGTCTTATAATTAGCAAATAGCTCTCTAAAACTGACTAACTTATACTGGTAAGATACCAGCTTCATGTTCAGCAGACTTACATTCATTTTCATAGTTACATTTTTCTTTTGCATCCATGGGATAGTAACTTAGGGCAAAATCCCGATTCCACTGAAATCAGTGGCAAAACTTCATTGACCTACTGAAGTCCAAACTCAATTTACATTTGTTATTTGCTTTTTGTGAATAAAATGGAAGCAGAATCTCACATCCTTTCTCTTTCCTATTTAAATTGCAACAACTTTAGTGCATCAACTGTCTTTCAGATGTAATACATACTTAAGTAATTTAAATGTAATTTTTTACTTTCCTCTTTCTTTTTACTGTCTCAATTTGCACACTTTTCAGAACAAGGAAGAAGTATATAGATATATACAGTGTATAGTTAATACAGATATATACAGCATATACAACGTTCATTTTCCACATGCTGGATTTGATATGTATACTCCTAGATGTACATATGTGTTAGCAGTATCAAGTCACATGGATCCAGATCCTTATTTCAACTTTTAAGGCATACTGAAATACAAAAGTGCAGACAATCCTGAGCTCATCTGCCTACATTCTGACCTGGCCAGAAATGAGGCACTACACTTGTCAGAACAGAGAGCTGAATAGGGCCACAGCACACCCAAACAAATACGTCATGCGTTTAATTTACAGCTGTACATCTCCTGAATCAGCTTTACCCTGTGTTCAATTGCATCCACCTACCTCTAAATCCTTTCTTGTAGTCATGACCTTCAGCATTACTATAAATGATAGTAATCACTTCTGTTAGCATACTTAATATTCCCATGTTTCAGGGATTACTTTTTTTTTTTTCTATTTAACATTATTGAAAAATAACATGCGTTTATTGCATTTTCCTATGTAATGATAAGGAAACTTTTCCCAACAGTTTAAATGGAGAATTAGATCAAATATTGCTGTGGAATTTTTCTATATGCCTACTGTTATTTCATTCTAAATACCTTGTAGTCTTTACAATGAAATGTTTAATAATGTTTATTTTTTTAATAATTTGTTCATCACCAAAATTAGGGATCAGTCTTTTGTTGCTTTTCCTCCTTGTCGTGGTTTCAGCCCAGCCGGTAACAAAGGACCATGCGGCCGCTCGCTCACTCCTCCCGCCCCCCTCCGGTGGGATGGGGGGAAGACGGAGGAGAGGAAAAAAACAAACCTGGAACCTCGAGGGTTGAGATGAAGGCAGTTTACTGGAACAACACAAAGAAATTGCAACAACAACAACGGTACTAATGAAAAAGTATACAAAAAGAGTGATGCACAGTGCAACTGCTCACCACCCGGGACCCGACGCTCTGCCACTTCCCCCACCGAAAAGAAGAGCCCACCCCCCGGCCCGCTCCCCCTTTATATACTGAGCATGATGTCACATGGTATGGAATAGCTCCTTGGCCAGTTCAGGTCAGCTGCCCCGGCTATGCCCCCCACCTCCCAGGTTCCTGTAAAAATTAACTCTATCCCAGCTGAACCCAGGACATTATCCACCCCTTATTCTATACCATCTACATCATGCCCAGATCTTACATTTTCCAATCGACCACTACCACTTCCTTGTCTTATATATATAAGTATATGGACTTGCGTCCGTCCCCCCGCACACACACACACACGCGAATGGTATTCCTTTAGCGTATGGGCTATTCCTCTAATGTGTCCATTGATTTTATTTAGTCCATGACTTTGGGGCTCCATCTGTTGTAACAGTTCTTCAGGATAAGAGAGATGGTGTGAGATGGTGGGTCGTTGTATGCTGCCTCTGGAACTTGTGGCTAGTACATTTGGTGCAACTCACGCCCTTGTTCTGCAGGTCGAGGATGTTGATCTTGAGGAAATTGCTGGGTGTCAGTTCAAGTTCTGTCGCTGTTGTACTTGGCTTAGTTTCAAAGTCCATCCCGCAGTCATTTGGGTAATTCTTACAGTAATACCCTTGATATGGCATATAGACACTATAGATACAATGACATGCATTGGCAGGGTATTTAGCAGTTAGGTATCATACAGCCCAATTCACTGGCTATTCTCTCCCAAAATCAAATCTCCCTGAGGTACACATCGAACTTCCCCATCCTTCTGCATCACCCACCAGGTGTACCCAGGTCCCTGAGCAAAAAACAACCCCTTGAATGGGTTTGCCTCTGCTTGAGGGAGGACTAACCCAGACTGTCTTTCCTAACATACTCCTCATGCGCACTACAGGGACTTTATCCCCTTCTACAGTATGTGGAAGTCTTGGTTGGGCGGGGCCAGCCCGATTGGCGGATCCTCTAGTATTAACTAACCAGGTGGCTTTTGTTAAATGTGTATCCCAATGTTTGAAAGTCCCACCCCCCATCGCTCTCAATGTAGTTTTCAGCAGTCCGTTGTATCGTTCGATTTTTCCGGAGGCCGGTGCGTGATAAGGGATGTGATATACCCACTCAATGCCGTGTTCTTTGGCCCAGGTATCTACGAGGTTGTTTCGGAAGTGAGTCCCGTTGTCCGACTCGATTCTTTCTGGGGTGCCCTGTTGCCATAAAATTTTCTCTTCAAGGCCCAGAATAGTGTTCTGGGCAGTGGCATGGGACACAGGGTATGTTTCCAGCCATCCAGTGGTTGCTTCCACCATTGTAAGCACATGGCACTTGCCTTGGCGTGTTCGTGGGAGTGTGATATAGTCAATCTGCCAGGCCTCCCACTGTTTATATTTCAGCCATCGCCCCCCATGCGACAGGGGTTTTTGCCGCTTGGCTTGCTTAATTGCGGCACATGTTTCACATTCGTGGATGACCTGTGCGATAGTGTCCATGGTCAAGTCCACCCCTCGATCTCGAGCCCATCTATATGTTGCATCTCTCCCCTGATGGCCTGAGGTATCGTGGGCCCACCGAGCCATAAATAGCTCACCCCTACGTTGCCAGTCCAGGTCCACCTGAGACACTTCAATCTTGGCGGCCTGATCTGCCTGCTGATTGTTTTGATGTTCTTCAGTGGCCCGACTCTTGGGTACATGAGCATCTACATGACGTACTTTTACCACTAGCTTCTCTATCCGAACAGCGATATCTTGCCACAGTGCGGCAGCCCAAATGGGTTTACCTCTGCGTTGCCAGTTGCCCTTCTTCCATTGCTGTAGCCACCCCCATAGGGCATTTGCCACCATCCATGAGTCAGTATAGAGATAGAGCACTGGCCACTTCTCTCTTTCAGCAATATCTAATGCTAGCTGGATGGCTTTCACCTCCGCAAACTGACTCGATTCACCTTCTCCTTCAGCAGTTTCTGCAACTAGTCGTGTAGGACTCCATACAGCAGCCTTCCAGCTCCGATGTTTTCCCACAATGCGACAGGACCCATCAGTGAACAGGGCATATTGCCTCTCATTTTCTGGCAGTTTATTATACAGCGGGGCCTCTTCAGCCCGTGTCACCTCCTCCTCTGGCAACATTCCAGAGTCTTTGTCTTCTGGCCAGTCTGTGATCACTTCTAAAATTCCTGGGCGACTGGGGTTTCCTATGCGAGCCCGTTGTGTGATCAGTGCAATCCACTTACTCCACGTGGCATCAGTCGCGTGATGTGTAGAGGAAACTTTCCCTTTGAACATCCAGCCCAGCACTGGCAGTCGGGGTGCTAAGAAGAGCTGTGTTTCAGTACCAACCACTTCTGAAGCGGCTCGAACTCCTTCATATGCTGCCAATATCTCTTTTTCAGTTGGAGTATAGCGAGCCTCGGATCCTCGATATCCCCGACTCCAAAACCCCAGGGGTCGGCCTCGGGTCTCTCCAGGTGCTTTCTGCCAAAGGCTCCAGGTAGGGCCATTCTCCCCAGCTGCAGTGTAGAGCACATTTTTAACATCTGGTCCTGTCCGGACTGGCCCAAGAGCTACTGCATGAACAATCTCCCGCTTAATTTGTTCAAAGGCTTGTCGTTGCTCAGGCCCCCATTTAAAATCGTTCTTCTTCCGGGTAACTTGGTAGAGAGGACTTACAATTTGACTGTAATTTGGAATATGCATTCTCCAAAAGCCCACAACACCTAAGAAAGCCTGTGTTTCCTTTTTATTAGTCGGTGAGGACATAGCTGCTATTTTGTTGATCACGTCTGCAGGGATCTGACGACGCCCGTCTTGCCATTTTACTCCTAAGAACTGGATCTCCTGCGCAGGTCCCTTGACCTTACTTTCTTTTATGGCAAAGCCAGCCTTCAAAAGGATTTGGATTATTTTCTTCCCTTTCTCAAAAACTTCTTCTGCCGTGCTGCCCCATATGATGATGTCATCAATATATTGCAGGTGCTCTGGAGCTTCACCTTTTTCTAGTGCAGTCTGGATCAGTCCATGGCAAATAGTGGGGCTGTGTTTCCACCCCTGGGGCAGTCGATTCCAGGTGTACTGGACACCCCTCCAAGTGAAAGCAAACTGTGGCCTGCACTCCGCTGCCAAAGGAATGGAGAAAAATGCATTAGCAATGTCAATTGTGGCATACCACTTAGCTGTCTTTGATTCCAGTTCATATTGAAGCTCTAACATATCTGGCACAGCAGCGCTCAGCGGTGGCGTGACTTCATTCAGCCCACGATAATCTACTGTTAGTCTCCAATCCCCATTAGATTTCCGCACGGGCCATATGGGACTATTAAAGGGTGAGTGAGTCTTGCTGATCACTCCTTGGCTCTCCAATTGGCAAATCAGCTTATGGATGGGGATCAGGGAGTCTCGGTTGGTGCGATATTGCCGCCGGTGCACCGTCGTGGTAGCAATTGGCACCTGTTGTTCTTCAACCTTCAGCAACCCCACAACCGAAGGGTCCTGGGAGAGACCAGGCAGGGTAGACAGCTGTTCAATCTCCTCCGTCTCCAATGCAGCTATACCAAAGGCCCAACGGTACCCTTTTGGGTCCTTGAAATACCCCCTTCTGAGATAATCTATACCAAGGATGCACGGGGCCTCTGGGCCAGTTGCAATGGGGTGTTTATGCCACTCATTCCCGGTTAGACTCATTTCGGCTTCCAATACGGTTAGCTCTTGGGATCCCCCTGTCACACCAGAGATACAGATGGGTTCTGCCCCTTTATAACTTGATGGCATTAGGGTACATTGTGCACCAGTGTCTACTAGAGCCTTATATTCCTGTGGGTCTGACGTGCCAGGCCATCGAATCCACACTGTCCAGTAGACTCGGTTGTCCCTCTCCTCCACCTGGCTGGAGGCAGGGCCCCTCTAATCCTGGTTAGAATATCTGTTACCCACTTTTTGCACATGTGAATCAGAAGTCCCTTCAAGAGGATCAGAAATGAGATCGGCCCATCTACTGCGCCCGGGGGACTGCTCACGGGAAACTGGAGCAGCAGTTTTCCAAGAAGAATCTTCTTTTCTGGTTGCTTTTTCTCGCAACTCCCGTACCCGTGAATCCAAGACTGAGGTAGGTTTTCCATCCCACTTCCTCATGTCCTCTCCATGGTCACGCAGGTAAAACCACAGGTTAGCCCGTCGTGTGTACTTTCTCTCTCCTCTCTCTTGGGCAGAGGAACGCTTACTCCCAATAACTGCAATGCGGGCCTGTACAGGTGAGGAGGAGGACATATCTACTTTGAATTGCTGGAACTCTCGGGACAATTCCTCTACAGCTGAGACACAGGCCCGTAGGGAGGAAGAGAGACTTCCTTCATATTGCCGGAGTTGGACAGCCAATTCATCCACCGTTTGTCCATAGCCTTCTTTCCAGGACATTACTGCCAATGAGTTGGCATAGGTTGGTGGTGCACTTCGTAGAAACTTCCGCCACATCGGTTGTGTGCATTGGACTTCATCTGGATCTGTGGGTGACTGCGCATTTTCTGGATCATTATAAATCACCTCCAGCACGGCTAATTCCCTCAGGTACTGGATACCTCTCTCCATGGTGGTCCACTTGCCTTGGTGACATGTAACTTCATCCCTGAAAGGGTATCTTTCCTTTACACCTAACAGAAGTCGCCTCCAGAGGCTGAGGACTTGTGTTTTTCTCCCAATCGCCTTGTCGATACCCCCTTCTCTAGACAGAGATCCCAACTGCTTGGCTTCCTTACCCTCTAATTCCACACTACTAGCCCCATTATCCCAGCATCGGAGCAGCCAGGTAACAATGTGCTCACCTGGGTGGCGGCTAAAATCTTTTCGCATGTCACGCAACTCACTCAGGGATAGAGATCGGGTAATTATTTCAGGTTCTGCCTCTTCCTCCTGTTCTCGCGATGACCCTGGTTCATCTTCATCTCTCACTGAGCGAACTGATTTCTTTGTGTGTTTCTTTTTCTGTACAGGGGCGACTGATACTGGCACAGGTTGGTTCTCTGGTTTAGTGGCAGTATCTGTCACCGGGGTAGGGGCAGCCATGGTACCTGTTGTCGTGGTAGGGGCGGCCACGGTGCATGTTGTCGGGGTTGGGGCAGCCACGGTGCATGTTGTCGGGGTTGGGGCAGCCACGGTGCATGTTGTCTTGTTTTCCATCTTTTCCCCCTTTTCCCCCTGGGGGTGCTGCATAGTATCAAGCAGGGTTTGGTAGATACCGGCCAGGGCCCAGCACAGTGTAGTGAGTTGTGTGTCTCTGGGATAGCCACAGCATTTTCCTTTCAAAAATTCTATCACTTCATGAGGGTTCTGCAGTTGTTCGGGAGTGAACTTCCAAGCCACTGGAGGTGAGAAGTTCTCTAGATACCTGCCCACATCCTCCCACACGCCGTGCCACCCATGAATATCCAGCTTTGGGACAGATCTCTGGGTGGTACTCTTAAAGAGCCTCTTTGTAGCCCTAGACAAGACCTGAAACATAGTCAGGAGGCATAGCACTAACAGCACACAGGCTTGCGCATCCCAAGGATATTCAAAATTCTCGAAAACTGTTGTAATTAGTTGGAAAGAGAAAAGGGAGGGGAACGGATGGGGGGAAGTATCCCCCCCTGACTTCCCCATGGGTTGGGTGTAATTACCAATAAAATCCGACAGAAGGTGCCCAAAGTCTGGAAATGATATCACTGCCTCATACAGATAACAGCTTAACCTCATGACCAGTGATGTAATCATTTCACAAGTCGACATTGCCCAGTACAGCAAAATGATAATCCCAATCACTCTCCCAGAGATGAGATACGCAACTACAGGCAATACATAAAGCATATAAGAACTTACAAAACGCCACCATGTAAACAGCTGAATCAACATTGTCACTAACATCTATTTATCTAGTATAAGAAATGCGTATGACAAATTTGTTTCAACACGCTCTGGCCAGATCTGTCGTTATCTCAACCCTTCGTGCCCCACGTTGGGCGCCAAAAAGGACTGTCGTGGTTTCAGCCCAGCCGGTAACAAAGGACCATGCGGCCGCTCGCTCACTCCTCCCGCCCCCCTCCGGTGGGATGGGGGGAAGACAGAGGAGAGGAAAAAAACAAACCTGGAACCTCGAGGGTTGAGATGAAGGCAGTTTACTGGAACAACACAAAGAAATTGCAACAACAACAACGGTACTAATGAAAAAGTATACAAAAAGAGTGATGCACAGTGCAACTGCTCACCACCCGGGACCCGACGCTCTGCCACTTCCCCCACCGAAAAGAAGAGCCCACCCCCCGGCCCGCTCCCCCTTTATATACTGAGCATGATGTCACATGGTATGGAATAGCTCCTTGGCCAGTTCAGGTCAGCTGCCCCGGCTATGCCCCCCACCTCCCAGGTTCCTGTAAAAATTAACTCTATCCCAGCTGAACCCAGGACACTCCTTTAAGCAAAGAAGAGGTGGGTAAGGACTATGGGGTTGGCTCTTCTACAGGGCAGTAGAGAATATTTTATTATTTCACTATGTTTACAGGTTTGAGGAAGTAAAACATAATGACCACAGAAGCACTCTGTGGTCTTAATGTATGTCATCTATCTAATGCCCTGAAGAATAAGATATCATATTCTGTATATTTAAATGTGCTTCTCCAATAAGGTTGCTGTTTCATTGTTCTAAATTTTGAAAAATCACAGGAGGTATGTACACAAAACCCATTAACAAATAAGTTTGTTCTCACACTTCCTGCACACTGTTTTGAAAATTGATCCCTAAGGGCCTAATTAGCTATTATGCACTTTTCCTACTGAAAAAAAGAAAAGGAACTTCTATGCTTAAAATAACTTTAGCAACCAAAATCTTCCAAAAGATTTAATCTCTCTTATTCACTGTCTCACCTCAGAATTAAGAAATCCCATTGGGTTCAATCCCAGCATCCAGTGAAAGGACCACATACCTTCACCCCACTGGCGATCAGTATTTGTCATCTGCATTAAAAGCTCCAAATTTAGCATGTCTTAATCCTGCCAGATGCTAAGTCCTCTTAACTTATGCTGAAATTCAATAGGAAAAAGGAGAAGCTGGACCCTTCAAAAGAATCAACTGAAAGTGTAGGTGCTTGTGTAGCACATTGGACTGAAAGAAGACGATGAATATGAGGACTATTCAGAAAAGGTAGGTGTGGCAGGTTGACCCTGGCTGCACACCAGGTGCCCATCAACTCCCCCTCCTCAGCTGGACAGTGGAGAGAAAATATAACAAAGAGCTTGCGGGTCGAGATAAGGACAGGAGGGATCACTCACCAGTTACCATCAGGGACAAAACAAACTCAGCTTGGGGAAAATTAACTCAGTTTATTACCAGTCAACCAGAGTAGGGTAATGAGAAATAAAACCAGATCTCAGAACACCTTCCCTCCACCCATCCCTTCTTCCCGGGCACAACTTTACTCCTGGATTCTCTACCTACCCCCCTTCCCCAAGCAGCGCAGGGGGGTGGGGAATGGGGTTTATGGTCAATTCATCACCCGTTATTTCTGCCACTTCATCCTCCTCAGGGGCAGGACTCATCACACTCTTCCCCTGCTCCAGCATGGAGTCCCTCCCAAAGGAGACAGTCCTCCGCGAACTTCTCCAATGTGGGTCCTTCCCACGGGCTGCAGTTCTTCACGAACTGCTCCAGCTCCAGTGGGTCCCTTCCATGGGCTGCCGTCCTTCAGGCACAGACTGCTCCAGCGTGGGTCCCCCACAGGGTCACAAGTCCTGCCAGAAAACCTGCTCCGTGGGCTCCTCTCTCCACAGATCTGCAGGTCCTGCCAGGAGCCTGCTCCAGCGCGGGGTTCCCACGGGGTCACAGCCTCCTTCGGGCACCCACTTGCTCCAGCGTGGGGTCCTCTCGTCCCGGGCTGCAGGTGGATATCTGCTCCACCGTGGACCTCCATGGGCTGCAGGGGGACAGCCTGCCTCACCATGGTCTTCCCCACGGGCTGCAGGGGAATCTCTGCTCCCCCTCCTTCTTCACTGACCTGGGTGTCTGCAGGGTTGGTTCTCTTACATGTTCTCACTCCTCTCTCTGGCTGCCAATTCTGTCTGTCCCAGCAACTTTTTTTTTTCCTTCTTAAATATGTTATCACAGAGGCGCTACCACTATCGCTGATGGGCTTGGCTTTGGCCGGCGGCAGGTCCGTCTTAGAGCCGGCTGGTATTGGCTCTGTCAGACACAGGGGAAGCTTCCAGCAGCTTCTTACAGAAGCCACTCCTGTAACCCGCTGCCCGCTACCAAAACCTTGCCACACAAAGCCAATACAGTAGTGTATGATTATAATGACTTTGAAGTCTCACTTTAAGATCTCCATGATGGCAGGAATGGGCATCTTAATTATTTTCATCTCTCAAGCATGCTACTAATTTGTCCACAGCATTTAGCAAGTGAGTGCTCAGCTGCATACAAAATGTAGGACAAGGGATGTCCCTCATAATATTAGAAAATATTACTCAAAATGCTTCAGACAGTATTTTTCTTGATATTGAATATCAGCTTACTCCCACTGGCTTGTACTTTCACATTGTCCTGTTGAACCATGAAGTGACATGCACAAGTGCTTTCTACAAAGATCAAAATTCTTGCCCTTCATAGTTACCATCTACACTCTTGCAGGTGGAATCCTCAAATTAGGAGTTCTTTTAAGTCAGTTATCTTCATAAAAGTGAATTTTACCAAGAGACACTTCCTAGTAATTCAATAATCTGTTTGGCAAATATTGGCTTGTGGGATATTTACTCCCTGCTCAGAACAAAAACAAAATGAAAAACATGTTATTAAAAAACAAGAATGAGATTAATTCTGACTTTATACTTCTCAGAAAACAAATAAACAGTAAATTTTCATTGTGATTCAGACTTCTCAAAGGTTACTAGAGCATTTTAAAACTACTGTAGAATAAAAATAATTAACAACAAAATGTTCTTGTAGAAAAAAAATCAAGATGTTACATTCTGAAAAAGGTTAAATGAAATGTTTTGGCACTAATGATGTTTAAAAAAAACCTGAAAACTAAATCTGCCAAAATTTATATTTTTCCTAGAAATGTTTTATTTTCAACAAATCATCATTTTACATAAAAAATATATTTCAGGAAAATTTAAATGAATAAAATTATTTGAAGCATATCTAGTGTGATACTAAGAAATATGATCTCCTAGCTTTAACTGAAGGTGAAAGAGTATTCCCTATTAGAGGATGGATGCAACAAATGTTATATCACAGTTTGAAAAACTATATAAAGCAATGCAGACTTGTGTATTTGAAGGCTAAACCTGCGTGTTCACCAGTAAGTTGACCAGCAGTATTTTAGAGAAAGAGAAATGTAAAAGTAACTATTTTGAATGGTTTAACTAGAAAGTCAACAGTAGCTGAAGTGGTAGATGAATTGTAGGTTTTATAGCATGGCACTGTAATTAAACAAAAGATTTGTCAAATACACATTCTTAGTGACATCTAAACACATTAAATGATTAATTACTGTTAATAGTAATAGAAATGTTCAAAGAATAAATGGCAGTGGGGTAGGGGGGTCCGTACTTGCACAGAAAATAAAACCTAAGATTAGCAATGAAGTAACATAACTATGCCACCACAGAATGCAAATCAGTTACATGTGATCACCCAAATATGAGTACCTCACTCTAAGCATTTCACCACAATTTACTTTTTTGATTAAATCACATTAAAAAGAACAGCCATTCCTAGTCCAAGTATTTTTGACTTAGATTAAAAGACTATGACAAAACAGCATTGAAGCATAATTCATTGCCAAATCATTTCCATTGTTGGCTCATGTGTAATAGATATAAACCTGGCCTTTTGGAATACTGATTTCAAAAGGAACTCTGTGTTCATTTGTAAAACATTTAGAAAAAAAATCAGTGATAAAGACATGTTTTCTTTTGGTTTCCTGATAATTAACCTTTCTTCTACATATCACCCAAGCTAAATTTATCCCTTGGTATTTTCCACTGATTTCACCATAGTTCAGGCATGATGAACTTCAGTATTTTTTTTAATAAGGAATTTTATTTTAATGCCAATGCTGTATGATGTTATTACTGTGGAAAGTAGCAAGCAAAGCAGACTGAGAGATAAAACAATCATAGTGCAGAATCATATGTACTATAAGCACTAAAGGGGTAAAGGGCAGTCTGGTTTTCCTGATGGAAATCCATATGACATGAAATACACAGAACAGCATTTTACTAGACCTTACATATTTTTCAATTTAATTTCAGATTCTAACTTCACGTTTTATATTCTCCTAGCTAGTAAGGGTTTTAAAGAACTTGCACTTATTGTCTATTTTGCAATTATAATAAGGTTGAACAATTATACAGAGAGATTTTTTTGCCATTTATTTCTCATTTGATACTTTCCCAAAAGCATGAAATCCAAATAAAGTCTTTGCAATACTAAAAGAAGGGAAAAGGGTGCAAAAAGCTATTTATAAGTAGGTAAAAATGCTCAGACTCTCTTATCAACCTGCTGTCAGTTTAAGAAAGTGAGTGTGGGGGATGGAAATTTATGCTGGTATATAACAGTGAAAAACTGAGTAAATGTCAGCAGTGCTTAAAAAAAAAAAGAAAATTATGTTAAATATTAGTTAAGAATGGATCTCACATGATATCTCAGAACTGTTGCTATTTTGGGGGATGAGAAGCAAAGATTTTAATTATGGGCTGTTTCCAGGGTACTCCAGTCTCTGGAGTAACACAAGCTGGCTCCAGATTTAGGGTCCCTTAGATGTGCAGAAAGTCAGCCTACCACTTTCCACTCGCCTCATTCAATACGAGCATGCCTTTTCCCACCTTCCCTTAATGAAGTGCTCTTACCATTTTCCCACACATGTTATTGTCATCACAGATTTACCCAATATAGGAGCTACCACCCCATGCAAAGCTTACACCCCCTCTGCATTTGTGCAAAGAGTAGCTGCCAAATTCATTTAACTACACCTTTGCCTTTGTCCAGCTGAGAAGAGGACTGCCAGTGCTATTTTTGACCCAAGAGAGTGGCAGAGAAAGGTGTCAGTGGCTGCGAGTGGCTGCAGGGATGGCAGCTGCTTGAACCTCTCTGTTCCCCACTCCCTCCCCAATTCCTGAAACAGAGTAACTGTTTAACATAACATATTAATGGAATGGGGAAGGGAGCTCAGTTTTTTAAATAACTTTATATCTGTGATGGGATAGACAGCATATGGGCGGTTACCGAAGGACAAGCACTGTTAGGCACTTTGGCATAGAGTTCTCAGAGTTTGAAGCTATGGGCAGGAAGAACAAAAAGATCAATCTCATTCCATACAATGTTTGTGAAAAACACCACTGTAAAGAGCTTTAGTTTGAATCAAGTATATGTGTATTGGATGTCGGTGTCAAGGTTTTGTTGGCAGGAGGGCTGCAGGGCAGCCTCTGTGAGAAGAGGCCAGGGGCTGTCCCGTGCTGAACACAGCCAGTTCCGCAACAGACCCACCACCCAACACAGCTGAGTCCATCAGCCAAGCTGGTGGCACCTCTGGCAAAACATACGTAAGAAAGGGCAAAATGCTGCCTCATGTGTGAGGAGTGAGGAAAAAAAGTATGCGAAACAACCCTTCGAGCACCAAGGTGAGAGAAGATGGGAAGGAGGTGCTCCAGATGCTGCAGCAAATATCCACACTGCAGCCTGCAGAGGACCCCACACTGGAGCAGGTGGATGTTCCCTGAAGGAACTGTGGCCCATGGAGAGCCCACACTGGAGCAGGTTTATCCTGAAGGACTGCAGCGCATGGGAAGGACCCATGCTGGAGCAAGGGAAAAGGGTGAGGAGGAAGGAGCAGCAGAGAAGAGCTGTTATGGACTGACCACAGCCCCCATTCCCTACTCATCCCGCTGCGGGGGTGGAGGTAGAGGAGTTGGGAAGGCAGGAGTGAAGTTGAACCTGGGAAAAAGGTTTTAAGGGGAAAGTGTTTTACGTTTTTTTGTCTTTGTTTCTCACCATCCAGATCTATGTTAATTGACAATAAATTACATTTATTTTCCCCAAGTGAAGTCAGTTTTACCCATGATGATAATTGGTAAGTGACGTCCCTGTCTTTAACTCAAGCCACAAGCTTTTCCATCCCATTTTCTCCCTCTGTCCTGTGGAGGAGGGGCAATGAGAGAGCAGCTGGGTGGGCATCTGGCAGCCAGCCGAGGTCAACGTACCACAATATGGTGACATTATGAAGAATTAAAAAAAAAGGAAGAGAACAACATAAAATTGCTGATTAAAAATACTGTATTTGGAATATAAAATCTAATAATTAGTAAATGTTTATGGACAGCCATTATAATGTTTAATTTTAAGTAGAATTTAGTTGTAGAAATGTATAAGTTTTCACAGAAGTTTAAGCATGAAAGTGAAAGCCAGATAAAGTACATTCTTTCAACAAAGCCTCAGCTCTTACACTAAAATACTTGGACAGCTAGAACACATTATTTGAAAAAGCATTGTAAAAATGAATCACATAGAACTGTTGAGATGGGGTGTGGGTTTTTTTGTGGGTTTTGTTTTGTTTTAATTTAACTGTTTATAGAGGAATTGTAGCTTAAAATATCTTTTGGACAGTATTTGGAATAGCACAAATAACTTGAGATAAAAGTGGAGGAGTTATCTTTAAGACCTTAATGGTTTTGTCTACCACAACTAAACAGTATTTCCTCAGATTTACAGTATTTCAAAAATACCGTATTACTACCTAAAGCTTTGGATAGTTGTCCCATCTTATTGCTGTAACAATCTGGATAAATGAATAATGAACCTGCCCCTTAATGATTAAACAAAATGTGTTTAGGAATGAAAATGAAGTACTAAGGTAGTTTTATAAAAAAAAGAAATAAAAAATCCATCTGTTTGCAATAGATCACAGTAGTGCCAAGCTTCTAGCTGTGAAATTGTTGTGGTTTAGCCCCAGCCGGCAATTAAGCACCACACAGCCACTCACCCCCACCCCCCACCCCAGGAGAGAATTGGGAAAAAACCCCAAAAAACTCAAGGGTTGAGATAAAGACAGTTAAACGGGACAGCAAAGAAAGGGAAAATAATAATAATAATAATAATAATAGAATATACAAAACAAGTGATGCACAATACAATTGTTCACCACCTGCTGACCGATGCCCAGCCAATACCTGAGCTGTGGTGTCCCCTGGCCAACTCCCCCAGTTTATATACTGGGCGTGACATCACATGGTATGGAATACCCCTTTGGCTCATTTGGGTCAGCTGTCCTGGCTGTGTCCCCTCCCAGCTTCTTGTGCACGCCCAGCCTACTTGCTGGCTGGGCATGAGAAGCTGAAAAATCCTTGAATTAGTATGAACACTACTTAGCAACAACTAAACCATCAGTGTGTTATCAACATTATTCTCATCCTAAATCCAAAACACAGCACTATACCAGCTACTGTGAAGACAATTAACTTTATTCCAGCTGAAACCAGGACAGAAATATCCAACAGGCTGTAACTTAGGTAAGAAAACTGCAGTCCATTATCTCCAATTTTCCCACCACTTGAATTCCCTTTGGAAAATTCTTATGGATAGAACATAAAGCATAAAAGGTCTACTGTGTTATTTGGGCTGACAGATATAGTAAACAGATTTGCAGCTTACTTTCTAATGAAGTAACTCAGTTTGCCTTCAGGAGAAACCCACCTCTAAACGAAGTAAGGCCACTCTTTCTGGCTATGGTGACATAGTAAGTAAAGTTTTACTACAGAGACATCTGTTATTGTGAGCTGTTGGTCTGGGGTAATGGAGTATTGTTTTTCTTTGGGGGTGGTGTGTTTTGTCATATGTTTAGCTGAGAATGTCATGTGTTCAGTGTACATTACACATTGTGCAAAGAACTAGGGTACTGTGAAGAAAGGTAATCTCAGTAGTATATGAACATACATTTGCTTACTCCATGTATTGTAGCTATGAGAACTCATTATTACAAATTATATGACATCCAGAACCTAAATTATAGAAATTATAGAGGAATATAAATTTGAACAAATTAGTTTTATTTCTAGAAAAATTTATTCTGTATTCAAATTATACACTTATACAGGTATGTTTCATCTCCAAGGACTCAGAAACTGATTCAGGTACTTGTTAAACAATAAGCATAACTGGTAGCTTTCACTATCTCCTGTAGCATTTTGAAAAAAACACTTGACAAAAAAAAAGAAAAAAAAAAGCAAGGCTGTTAACACCTTGACCTGCTCAGCAATTGTTTTTCCTCCCTAAAGTCAGGATGCAATATGAGCTATCGGAAGATCACACTCTTCTCCTATTATCCTTTTACTGATGCAAGAAATGTGCCAAATGCTGCATTCCAGAGTTGTCATCCAAAGCGAGACAAGGTCTTTAATACATGACATCTAGCTTCCTGCCTCTTTTCCTATGCTCTCTGAATAGCAGATGGACCTCAATGCCAGAAGTATGTCTAGGGCACTGGATCAAGAAGCACCCCCTTAGAAATTATTCATTGGTTAGCACATGCCCTCCAAAACTGAAGCTGAAGAAGCCTCCTGTGGAGCAGAGGAGAATATTATTTGTAGTTCTAGACCTGAGCATTAATCACAACAAGGTCAGACACACAAGCAAACCCTATACATTTAAATGATTCAAAGCTATCAAACTGAGCTTGTAACGCTATGTTTTTACTATGGTTATCCATGATTTCCCTCATATAGTTTGTCACACTTGCAGGCTTGTTTTATCTTTGACTACAAGTCCCCGCTAGCAGTAATGGGTTTTCCCCATGTGATTGTACAGCATCTCCCACCAAGAATTTCTAATGCTGACTGGGCAGGTGGGTCACCACCTGTAAATTTGGTTTGTATAGCACAACAGGATGTAGGAAATGAGAATAAAAGCAGCAACCATCCTCAGTAAAGGTGATTTGAAAGCTCATAAAGGAATTCCAAGTAAAATGTTTGTTTTAAAAATTCAGGTTTTGGTAGAACAATTTCTTCTCAGTAAATATTGCCTCAATTCAGGTGAAAACAGAAGAACTTCTTTTCCCCAAATGACCATTAAAATAGCAATCACTGACTGAAAACAAGCACAGATGGAATTGTTTGGAATAGCTGCAGCCAACCCTCCTTGCATTTTAACATGTGTGAACAAAGTACATACCTCATGAACTTGTGAACGTTAAAGAAAGGGAGCATCAAAAAAACAATTAATGCGGTTTGGTAACTTGGAAATACAGAATCTCACAAACATCACCATCTATCAATACTGTACATTTTGCTTGAATATCGTGAATAATAAATGCACTAATATGTCACCAGAATTAGTTCTCAGTCTGTAGGAAAAAGTTCATTTCGGGTGCTAAAGGACTGAGTGATTGAAAGGATCAATAACCACAAAAAGCAACCAGAACCAGTCCATTTGAATATTCTGAACATCAGATAAAGTGGATAAATGGTCTTAACATAGTTCTCAAGGTGCAAGAGCCCACACTGTAAAACTGTTAGCATTAATTGATACTTTTACTGGTATTCTCAGCAGAAAGGTCATGCAATGGGAATACTACCAGATCTGAAGCACATCACAGAGGCCTGAAGCTTATACAGATCCTGCCTTTGCTGTGCCCTGACTGAGCTAAAGATTTTATTCTCAGAGGTTGTTAATTTGGAACTTTCTGTGAGCACTAAAACTTAAAAATATTTGCTACTGTCTTCTACCTATAAATCTAAAAATAAAAATTTAGAAGGGAAAAAAAATCATTAAAATTTACTGTTGGCTTCTACTGTTAAAGGAGAGTATAACCAACAGAGAGTGGAAGGAGGATGAGTAATCCTAGCACCTCTTCCATATTTCAACTCCTTACATCCTTTCTTGTTTGCCTAGCTGTCGCATAAAATTAGGAATTTACAGTTTTCAAAGGTATATACCAACAATATATATACAGCACAGTATATACTAACTATCGAATTGTGTGAGCAACATAAACAAAGGGCCAGGTTCTTCTCTGGTGCCCCTGAATGCAACCTGACATGCTCTCATAAATCTGAATCCCACCCAACATCAGATTTCAAGTCACAGAAGCATCAGTCATTTATGACATTAATTTAGGACGAGATTATTTTGTTATTCTAAATATTTCCCCCAAAAA
Source organism: Haliaeetus albicilla (assembly GCF_947461875.1). Taxonomy (NCBI): domain Eukaryota; kingdom Metazoa; phylum Chordata; class Aves; order Accipitriformes; family Accipitridae; genus Haliaeetus; species Haliaeetus albicilla. Next base: position 29,318,753 of record NC_091488.1, read on the forward strand.
GGGAAGCCTGGTGCCTGCAGGAACTGGATATAGATTTCAGGATCCCTCCTCCTGTCCCTTTGGCAGGCCGCCACCTGCACACACGCGCATGTTCGTGTACCCTCCACGTGGGCAGCAGCTCCCACCCATGGAGCAGCCTCCCTTCATACAACCACCCACCCTTCATCTTCCCTTCCAGTGCTGCCATCCTGGTGAAGGAGAGCCCACCAGACCCAGGGGAGGGGACAGGCACAGTTTGGTCTGGCTGCTGTGCTGAGCACAGGGAGGGAAAAGTATTGGCAAGATGAAGGATGCTCTTCAGTTTGGGATGGAAGATAAGAGGCTGCTAGGAAGTAGGAGAGCCTGGGGACAAAGGCTACCACTGAGCTGAGCGCATATGGCTCAGCCCAGCCCAGGCTTCCCACCGGCAGTGGCAGCAGTACCAGCAAGAAGCCTGACCTGTGCCTGTGCAGCCAGGCGCTTTTTATACAAATATCGCAAAGCTATATTAAGCCTATTTTCCTTCTGGACCTACTGAACAGTACATCAGTCCATGCATTCACAGAAAGTCAAGTCCTCTAGAAGGAGGACGCTATTGCATTTGGCCTTTCCTACGGCTGAAAAAGACGTGTGGCCTGCTGAAAAGGCTGCTCTGCCCTCCTCCCTAGGCAAGGACAGTATCTGAAGCTGGTACCTCCAGAAATGTCTGAGACACAGATTAGACATGAGGAGCATTCAAGAAAAAGCTTCTGAGAGCAGAACACAAACTAGGTAGTAATTCTCATACCCCATTGGTTAGGTTCTCCTGTATAAAATAAATATTGATCTCAAATGTGATAAACAGTATTGTGACATGGATATTGAAAGATAATTTCTTGCAAAAAAGGGAGCAGGTGGTAACTTATACTGCATGGGGTTGTTTATTAGCTTTATTAGTGAATGGTCACACAAATTGTTTATAACTGACCTTCAGAAGCCACCATTAAAAATTTCAGAGGACAATGCTTGAAAAAGTAAGTAATCTTAAAAAGATAATTAAAGTGTTCTATATGTTATCTACTGATTATTATTTTCCAAACTTCGGAGGCATTAAAATGTTAGTTAATCTTAGAATGGTTTTATATGTAAATGAGCATTTTTTAGTCCATTTCTTCTCATCTCTTAAAAATAAATAAGAGTAGAAGTTGATGAATTGAAACCAGCACTTCCCTGGAACAAGCAGTTCCTTCTCCCTCTGTCCATCGCCAATTTATTCACAACTTTCATTTTACTTTTTCTATTTTATTTTATGCTAGATTAGTTCCAGTGCATGATGCAGCCATCAAAAGTTTCTACTACTGCACAGAAATGGAGAAGGAACATGTATTGCTGTTTAAATGGCAGTGACACATTGACAGCACATGGCACTCCAGCTTTACAATCAAATACTAGATCGATTAAAGAGACCAATATCAAGGTACTGTATCTCCAGTGAACTTAATTGATATCATTCCCCCCTCTCACCCCTGCTTCCTAAAAAAATATTACTTTAAGAAACAGTGAGTTAGGATGGAGCCAGAATAAAAACTCTTCAGTACAGGAAGAAGCAATGAGCAACAGCGTGATGGAAGCACTGCTTTAGCTTAAATACCCCCAGCTTCCTTAATCCATATCATGAAGATTTCTTCCTGTAGCCTTCAACAGCCAGAATCATGGAGTAACTTACTACTTTTTGTAGTCAGGCTTAAGCCTATGCTGTCAAGCTGTATACACTGAAAATTAAATTTTCGAGTTACAAGCTTTCTGTTAGTTGGGGGGGGGGGGTTGTTGCTTTTTTTAATTGGGAAGCACATATAATGGTTTCATAATAAAAAGTCTGCAGTTAAATACACATCAGCATCAGTTTTCACAAGGGATATGTGTATGTCTGCAAGTGAAACTGTGTCCTACAGATCGATTACAGCTTCAGTCTGCTTTCTTTTAGGATAATAATCATAACTGCTATAACTACAAGGACAAGAATTGTTCTGTTAAAATAAATGTGCTGTATTATAAATGCCAGTGTCACACTAGCAAGGTCTGCATAAAATACAAAACTGCTGACAAGAAGGGTTAAGCAACCAAAATATATCAATGCTAAGTCTCAACGTAATTGTTTAAATGTCAGCTGAACCTTAGAGGACTACCTTTCCAAATCTTAGAACTAAATATGATTAATAGAAAAAAGTTAAATATCAATCTCTAGACACAGCATAATGTTTTAAAAGGCTGGGTTTAGAGATAATTAACTAAGGATCCATTTGAGAAAGGTTATAAGACTCAAGTAGCACAGTCAACATTTTGAATGTTATTAATGCTAAGATTTTAAGCTATTTAAACATTTAGATCTCATTTAAATACCCTCTCTTATATGTGATTTGCCATATTAACAAGGTCATTTGACAACAATTTTACACAATTGATGTAAATTACATGTCAACAGCAGCTAAAACTACTTCCAACTATGTGATTAAAGCCAAAAATGAATAGAAAGAAAGCCTCCCCAAATACATTAGAAGCCAAAGCTTGATATTCTCAAGGTATCCCTGAACCCTGTAACAGTGTCTCTGAATCCTAAACAGGTATTTGCTAATAGCTGAGTTCAATTTTAACTGAGCGTGTCAACATACCTGCACAGACATGAACACATATGTACATACCCATAAAATAATGTTTAAAGCATTATCAGCTTACAATGTTAGTTATTTGAAAATCACATTTGTGCAATCTGAATTTAGTCCTCATGCTTATGATACTCTCTTTAACAGTATGATCACAAGCATTAAAAGCTAACGACTCCCCTACCTCCTCATTCAATGCACAGCTTGGGTGGAAATCATTTATGAAAAGCTTTTCAATTTTTTATTTCTCTTTATTTTCTATGTGTAGTTGCAGGTATTATTAGTGGCACACTGTTCTAAAACCAGAAATGGAATTCACACATTTCTACTCTGTGATGGCTTCCAAAATACCAATTTATTTTCCCAACCTTTCACCCCTATAAAATGATAGGGATGTATTTGGTATTATATACATTTTAAAGAGGGGTTACTGGATCACAGGGAGTTTAAGGTCTTAAGTATCAATTGATTTTGCATGTCAAGTTTGAGAGGTGGCTAGAAACTGATTTTTCAGCTTTCCTAGCATTAGATAGCACTTTCCATGTTTAAAGTATGGCTTTAATGACTACGATTTTAGCTCTGATTTGTAAACACTTCTGCACAAAACACCAGAGAAAAGAAGAACCTTGTAAGCAAGTGAGAAATATTGGGTTGAAGTGATTTGATAGCATAAAGTAACATTTAAAGTCATAGATAGGAATAAACGCCAATTTCCCAAGGCAAGATCCAGCTGCATTCATAGTGAAACCTTCCTTTTCTTTCCTGCAATCTCTTGCCTCATTTGAAATTCCCTAGTGACAATAAATAATAGGTCCCAGGATGAGTAATGACCTTCTTGCCCTGATTAACCCACAGAACAGTTCCACCCTGAGTACTGGCTGGGATGGGATCCTGAGAAAAAAGCTGGATGTGATCATTGACTTTTATCTGGGTCATCATACCAGGCACAAGACGTAAGTCAAGAATCTGGCCCTCCAAAAGAATTCAGCTGGCTTGCAGCCTTGCCTTTGCCACATCAGACATACACAGATTTCTTGCTCTTCTCATAAACCCTGCAGTCCCTCCCCTTCTCCAGTGTTACCAGTAGAAGATGCAACCTAGACCTGAAAAGACTAGCAAGCATTAGGCAGTTCAGATCACCGGACAAGTTGCGTAAAACAAAGTGGTTTTAAAGTGGTTTTAAACAGATTACATATTGTGTATGTTATGGCCGACACTAAGAAACAGCATTCAGAGGAAAAAAAAAAAAAGCGTGGAAGAGAAACAAATGTAGGGAAGCTTTACCAGTACTTTGGGGAATATCAAGAGAAGTGGTTTAAGTTATCACACTGTTATATTAACAGAACTTAAGAAAGCAAATAGCTGCCCCTCAAAAATGGCCAGAATCATAAAAAACCTGAGGGTCAAGAGAATAAAATGAGGGAAGGGAAGATAAAGACTAGCAGTCTATATCAGAGATTTCACTCTGAAAACTGTAATGTCCCTAGAACCTTACAATCAAACAAAAGTGCCAAAAAATTACGTAGAACAGATACCATACAGTTGGACTTCTCAAAAAGTCAGTAAGACAGACCTTATCAATACATCATGGTAAATATACAGGAAACGTGTGGTCTGGATTAAAACTCTTGACATGGTGCCTGCTGCAGAGTAAATGATGATAAATGATGCTTAAATAAAAATAAAATAAAATTGCAAGTGTAAGCTAGCAGGCATGTTCTTTACAGGGAAAAAATATCCTTCTATGATCTTCTCTTTTTGCAAATCACAGGAAAACAAGTGCAAAGTAGTTGAACCATGAAATTTTCCCTTGATAATCAACAAGAGAAACAGCTTTTTTACTTAAACACACCCTGTATTCCTACAATTGCTTAGTCAGAGCTTCTAATCAGGCAACGAGCTTAGTTCAAACAAACTGTAGAGTCCTCAATTTTTTTTTTTTTTTTTTTTTTTTAATTGGATTGCGGGGAGCTAGTGGAAGAAATGCTCTGAGACAGAATCAGAAAGTTCTTGGGTTTAGGTTCCATTACTTTTCAGAGATATAGGTCAAATCTCTCCGATTCTTTTTGTTCCTTTGGTTGCCTGCCATGCAAGCATAAAGAAGTATCAAGGTAAGACAGAAAGGTTGACATTCACCTGAATACAAAGCCCAGCTGCTTTTCAAGTAAATCATCAAAACAGGATGTGTAATCCCTGTTCTGGTCACCTGCAAAACTATGAACCCAAGGCATTTCATAACACTAAATGCACTAAAATGCACCACTTCATCTGATATAATACCAGAGCAAAAAATGCAGGCTTCTGTCTTAATTCTCTCTGTATATACTGCAGGAAGCAAGAAAACCAAGATTTGAAAATGGGAAAAGTATCCAAGAGGAAAATGAACAGGGAAGAAAGAATGATGATGTATTTGAATACCAGTGTAATATTTTTTAATTATCTTAGAAGCTAGATGTAAGCAAAGCATGAGCCTTTCTGCAATATGATCCAATATTGCACTTACCATTGCTTTCACTTGAGTCTATGAAATTAAAACTATTGCTTTATTTATTAGCAGCAGTGGATCTTTTCCTGCAGAGTGTAGTCTCAGAATAAGAGATGAAAAAAAAAAAAATCACTTAAGGAGTCTTCACTGCTTATCACTACCACTGAGCACCTAATTCATTTAGGTGATATTAGAAATGACATTCTGGCTTTTGCCTAAAAAACCATGCAAATTTCACTGGCTTTGACCAGGCAGTCTTGAATATGCAATGTGATACATCATCAAGGAGTAACTACTATGAACCCAAGCATTTGCACTTTCAAGTAACTGGATTCTCTTGCTCCTTCTGTGTAGTAAGATGTTTCCAAAAGTCACATCGTGCTGATTTATGCCTAAATACAAAAAATTCCCAAGTGGTTGGTGCTTGTCCAAGAGAATATGCAGACTAGAAAACTATACCCAGTATTGCTGAACCAGAGATTTTCAAGACATTCAGTTAATTTTCATTCCTTGACTCAGCAAAGGAACTACAATGGAAAGATGGGCCCTACCTATAGCCACTTAGGTATCTCCATATATCTTCCAAATCTTACCTCCCTCTCTCTGCTAGGAGGCAGAATGATGCCTGAAATGCCAAAGGACCAGTTGGTATCTATGATCTTTTTCCTTCTTCCCCAAATCTGAGTAACTCTTTTCCTTTAGGGATACAGCCTTAGTTTTGTTCAACATGTAGGAGAGTGAATTAAGAGGGAGGAAAATACCCGTGAGTACTACTGAAAGCTAGAAAAGAGAGTGAGAAATTCTGACTCTCGCCATTCTACCACAGGTTCGCTGTCTCTGGGCACTTTGCCAATGTGCAGGACTACACTTATATGTGACATAGCCTTGTGTTTCAAACAGATTAGTAGCCAGAATCGAAGCATCTGGTGTTGGCTGTGCAGAACCACTCTTCATAATTAGTTTAATATTTTATACCAGCACATATTTCATGTGTCTTAGCCTACTAATCCACCATTATACTCTGTGATGTTACTGATCTGTGTTCCTCATTCATCCATTCACTGTGACTGAAGGACATCAGTTTTATTGGTTAGTGTCCAGAGCCTTTGCCTGATGGAGATGGAGGAATGTAGACTGACCACGTGACATAATAAATCCATAGGGGTTAGTGATGATGTATATCATTTTCATGCTTGTGAGAGCACTGACACTGTGGTATTACTCATTGATAATGATCCATCTTTCCAGCATCTGAAACTCATTTCTGTGGAATATTTCTCTACATCAGCTTTTCCAGCTAACTAGAACAACTGATTTCCTTTTTTCTGGTTTTCTCCTTTTATTTTCAAACTTGCAAACATTTTGGAGACTGCTGAACAGATCTGTCCTTGGCCAGCAGCTTCAGCATATTGACCAATATTCCTTTGGTTTCATGTCTGCCTGCATCACAGCTTTCATTTTATACTTGATATGCTATGAGTCTCCCTCTGCATATGAGACCATGTGGGGTTTGATGATAGCACTTTACCAATTACTGCTCACAGCTGCAGATCTTTCCCAATGGCATTTTCTTGATGCATAGCATTTTATGCTCTTTTTCAGGGCATGCCTTACACTGATTACATTGCAAACATGTTATTGGAAGAACTAACTGGCATGACATCCCAATTTTGGCTAACATTTCTGCAGACCTTTGCCAGTTGCGTGACTTTATTTATAGCAATAGGGATAGAAGTCCTAAAGGTCAAGAATAGGTATGAGAAAGACAGGAATGATCTGTGAGCAATACCTATCTGATTAACTGGAATTGCCAGTACTACCATTACAATGAAACATTATTGAAAGGAGCAGAAGAGCCTCAGCTTTTCAGAATTTACCAGCCTGCTATTTTTACACCGGTCTGCAAGGATTCTCCAAAGCCACTAGATGAAGTGTATGGGGGAATGTCAGGAGCTGGCCTTGACCGATTTCTGCTGAAGAATTCAAAGTATTTAAGGATCTTGAGGGCAGATCTTCAGAGCTTGTGAAGCTTTGCTGCAGTTCTTTGCCTCACAACTGGATTGCACAGATATTTTGGCTCCCTGCTTCTGAGCAGATTTATGTTAGCTGTTTCCAGCCATTGCTTTAGAGTATAGCTGGAGGTTTAACACACGGGATATAACATATGTTGTCCCTGGCTTACCAGCTTACCTGTGAACAAGGAAGGCAAAGCTATAACATGGTATCTGTTTTTTCTCCTTCCAATAATCAGATGTCTTTATACATTTACATCTGCAAAGCCCATGTTTTCTCTCACCAGAGCAACATTAATTCTGTCTATGTCTCAAAGCAGGTTGTAGAGGCATGTATAGAAGAGCTCTCTGAATATGCGTGGTGAAAGAGCACAGATGAAACACATATGAATGGTCTGAATTTTCGTAATGAATCAGTAAGAGTGCAGGTTGTGATGTAATGCATAAATTCACAAAGAAGAAAGCCATTGTTAGAGAAAATATGGATATGCAGAAATAAAATTGACAAGAAGTTTTATTCTGTCAGAGAAGACCACTAACGGATTATGTTATGGGACAAAATGCTTCCCTAATGCAGTTAATGTGGCATTATCCCAGATGTATCTAAATTGCTTTCATTATTCTACACCACCCAGCCTGAATGCTCCTATTTTGCTGTGTTGTTCTTGTCTGTTTGGGTTGGCTTTAACTGGCAGTCTGAGAGACCAAAAAATAAAAATAAAATTTTCAAACACATGTAGATGTTATATAAGCAGATGCCTCAGTCTTCTCTTGCTAACAAATGAGAATATTTTTATATCAGCTGGATTTGAAGAATCATTTAGATAGTTATTTGCAGTCCATTCAAGGTAGCTGGTGGTTCTTATTGTTCAGTATCTGAGTATTTCTAAGTCTAAGATGTGTATTTTATAGTATCAAGGGAAGTAATGAACTTCTATGAATCCCCCTTTAAGTACATTATACAAGTTCAAGTACATATAACCTATAGTGGAATAAAAATTTTCTGTCCCATTTTGTTTCAACTCTGCTGCTTCCCTTTTCATTTTCATAGTAATTTTGTTTCAGCTGAAGCTATTGTGTTCAAATCTACTGCAGGAGGTGGTACAAAGGCTCTAAGAGACATAGGGTAGAAAGAATAAGTTATAGCTCAGGAAACAAGTAGCAGCATCAGCACTTCAGCCTCTTGATACTGAATGGCTGAGGAGTCTGTTGAAATGGCATATTGCAAACCCTATCTTCTTGCAAGCACTTTTAACCTTTAATAATAAAGCTGCTCTGGGTCTGGAGCAATGGAAGGACACACTAAAAATCCAATAGTTTCAGATAGAATGTAAAATTTGGTCTTTACAAATGTTCATAGCCAATATTTTGCAAAAGCGTGTGACTCCAGATCGCTCACTCTTACCTTTTCATAGTCCAGCTCCAGAGAGGCACAGAATACTTCTGTAAGCAAGCCACCAGCTGAAAGGGGAGTTACTGGTGGTAGAAGTTCTTCTCCTTTTCCCTGTCTGCCCAGCTGCTTCACATGCAGTTCTGGGAGCTGGAAAGCAAGACTGAAAATGGCTCAATGTCCATGTTGGTGAAACAAAGACACTCTTCTAGTACTTCTTCGTAGAGACAAACTGGAAAAGAGGCAGCAAGAGACATAGCAGTAGACTACTGCTAAGCTGCTGATTCCTACTAGTTTTTAAACAACAACAACAAAAGCCAACAACAAACAACCACCGCATGCCTGACAATATATAGCACCGGCTCAGTCAATTACTTATCAGTGTCAAACTTGGGCCAGTTTCCCACCTGTTACATAGAGTTTCTTCACCTGTGTTACAGAGGAAATCTTGATTGAGTTGAAAAAGGAAAAAACAGAATCACTAATGTGCATTTATTTAGAGATAGAAACAAATATTGACCAATTCCAGTACACTAGCATATTCTAAATGTTTCCAATCTTGGTGTGAACATCAAATTTCAAGTGAACTCTAAATAAGAAATAAGGAATTTTAAGAAAAAAGTAGAATGCTGTGACAGAGGAGTAAGAAATAGATCCAGTAGTGCTGCAGATAAGGCAAACAGAAAAGAGTGAAAGATGCAAGAAAGGGCAAAAGGTAATTTATGAAGGACCATAATAATAATCCTATTAACCAGGTCAGATTAGTTTTTTTGGTTGCAGCACTTTGCCACCCATGGTTAATAGACGAGATCTGATCCACCACAAGTAAAAACATAAATCCTTTCTTTGGATACTTCTAATGCAAAGTTTCAGGTATCTTGTTCTTTACCTGCAAGATTGTAGCCTCAGTTCAATTATTTATTTATTCATCTTTGTGTGCTCATTAAAGTGAAACACAGGTAAATGGACGTAATGGCAACCCAGAATGACAGCTGAAGAGTGAGGAAGGGTAATATGCCCTTTTACCCTTTATGTCTCAAACCCTTATATAAGCATTTATAGATGATACAGTGGTTAGTTGTCTCCCCAGATAATAAATAAACCATCATATAGTTCCTTATCATCCCATGCAGAGGATTTTGCTCATTTTGAAATCTTCTTTAGCTGCAGAATCATTGGCTATCCCTTTCTCCTTCAGATAGTAATATTTAGCAATTCAACCCCATGGTTTCCTTTATCTCTTTGGTCTTTATCTCACAGCACATCAGCTATAATTTGTGACAAAGCAAGTATTTCTCCAAGGTTTTTCACAGTTCTCTACCCTTTAAACAAACTCCAATTCCCTAATGCTGCCAAAAGGTCTTCTCCCAGTTTGGAAAAAAAAGGAGCATAAGAGCCATAACATCAGCAGAAAAGAATAATAAAAAGCTTATAACAATCATACAACAGACCTGCAGGAAAAGAAACACTAGAAAAAAAAAGCCAGCGAGCACTACTTAAATTAGATGAAGGCTAGCAAGAGGTCTCCTGTTCTAACTCTTTATCCCCATATCTCAATGCCTTATGTCATATTGCTGACATGGTTACATTCCCTGCCCAATAAAAAGGGAGAAAATGAAAGAGAGACTGATATTGTTAGTGGTGAGTGTCTTCCCACTCTAATTGAAGAAATTGCACTGGAACAATTTAAAATATTAATTCTTCTGTTAAAATTTGAAATAGCTGTGAGGTATTTAGCAAGTGGCAGTAGCAATGCTGGACAGAGAGGTTTTTTAAAGCATCTGCCAGAAATGGAAGAAATAAAATGTTAGCACTTAAACTATCTCCTTGAATCTCAATTGCCCTGTCATTAGTGTTTTGTGGCCCCAAAGCCATTTTGCACTTTATGATTTTTTTATTTTATTTTTTTTAAACTCAGTTATTTAGTAATGGCTATTGGCCCATAAATTGCCAGAATCTTAAACCAAATAAAAGGATTCTGAAGATGCCATTAAAATAATGTATTTAGCATTTAAGGCCTATAAAGAAAGATTTCTTTGTTCCTTTCTCTTTTAGAAAATATTCTGATCTGTGCAATTAATTTCAATTGTAAACCTATGTGCAACCAATGTATAATCTCTGTAGTAACAGGGATTTGTACCATGAAGCACAACTCTATCTGAAAGGGTTTATTCTTCCCAACCTATGAGCAGGTCATAGTAAAGCTCTGTTTTTTATGTCACTGGGTAATAATTTAAACTTGTAAATAGTGTCACCTTCACTGTGGACCTTATAAGAAGAATTCAGAAAACAAATCTTTTTTATTTTTGGATTCTTATACCCCTTTAACTAGAAAATCCCCGAACTCTTATTACTGCGGAAAGTAAATACCTTTGAAAATCATTCACAGATTTGGAGGACAAAAAGCTTGTAACTGAAAAAAGTTACTCAAACCTACCTACCAAAATGAAATTATTAAAATGTCCCAATCCTGAAAGCTGGCAAGCATATGCTTAATGAGAGATTTGCATTAGCTTGCTGGTCTGAATTTGACCCACAGACTAATTTGATCATCCTCCACTTTTTGTTACAGGAAATTTATTAGTGTAGGATGAAGGGGTGTTAAATATTGATATTTATTCCTGTGGAGGTCTGGGATCCATTTTAAAAGACCCTGGCCACTGACACTATCAGTGGATTAATTGCTTCTACTGAGCCTATTCTTGAACAATTATGTAGAATTGCCTCTCTGAAGTCTGTAATGAAGGTAGTGCTGAAACCCCACCACTGCAAAAAGCATTTCACCAGTTTCACCCCAAATGATAGAGTATTTTTAACCGAAGGAGGAGGTTTTTAAGACTAACTTTTAAATTTAGAAAATTTTATATTTAATCTATAAAGAAATATGTTGAAACTAAACAACCCAGCAATTCAAAGCTTACCAGGAGTGTTACCTGATATATTTCAGGTGTTGCATACACACGCATGCATGTATATATTATGAATTATATAAGATACTATGTATAGTTATGAATATTCTGTATATTTATTGGAAGCAACACGATATTTCTTCTACAGTTACAAAAAAATCTTAATACTTATGAAGTGAACCATCTTATAATTACCTATCAAAACTCATGGAGATTATTTCTAGTAAGAGGATACCTACACTGAACATAGTCCAACAATATATACTCTTTCTAATGTGATAGTTCACTCCATTACTATGACAGAACTAGATGAATCATAGGTCTATAATTATGCTGTTGAAGAAAACCACAAATGGGTAGATCATTGTATTGGGTCTGGCTGAGATGGAGTTAATACTCCCCATAGCAGCCCTCATAGCACTGTGCTCTGCATCAGTAGCTAGAAAGGTGTTGATAGCACACCAGTGTTTTGGCTACAGCTGAGCAGTGCTGGCACAGCATCAAGGCTGTCTCTCCAACATTTTTGCCCCCCCCCAATGGCAGGCTGGGGCAGGGCAAGATCTTGGGAGGGGACATAACCAGGACAGCTGACCTAAACCAACCAAACAGATATTCCATACCATATGACGTCAGCTCAGATATAAAAGCTAAGTAAAGGGAGACGGAAGGGGGGGCATTTTGTCTTCCGGAGCAACCACTACGCGTACTGAAGCCCTGCTTCCTGAGAAGTGGCTAGACATCGCCTGCTGATGGGAAGTAGAGAATAACATCATTTGTTTTTTCTTTGCTTTCGCGCGCGCAACCTTTGCTATCGCTTTATTAAACTGTCCTTATCTTGACCCACGAGCCTTTTGTTATATTTTCTCCCCCCCCCGTCCAGCTGAGGAGGGGGAGTGATAGAGCGGCTTTGGTGGGCACCTGGCATCCAACCAGGGTCAACCCACTACAGTCATATACACCTCAAAGCCTCCATCTTTTAAAACAGAAAAAAAAAAAAGACCAGAAGAAAAAAAAAAAGAAAATTCCAGATATAGTAAGATCAGAGTATGTTAGATACAGAATAATCTTATTATGCAAATATTCACAGCTGAAAGTAATTGAACAAAGACAAGTATTCACCATTACTCCATCTTGGACTCCAGAATCACTATAATGCTAGGCACTGTGCTAATAAAATAAAATAAAAATATTTTAAAAATACACCCAAGCAAATCCTTTAGAAATGTTTTTAATTTAAAAAAAGGAAGTATAAACAAGCACCAAGGAAAGTAAAGGCAACAAAATTTGATATCCATAGTTACAGCTGGATAGAAGATTGTAAAAAATAGAATGAACAAAGGCAGCTTCTAAACCAGAAATTATAAAACTGCAGCCTTGATTCATAAATATCTAGTTTGTGCAATCATATAGTTTAGCAATTTAGTTTAGTTTAGGTTTGGTACTCATTTATGAAAACTCCTGAATCAGGGCCTCTCTAAGGATAATATATACGAATAGAAAGAAACGCTGATTAGCCAAACAGGTATTCCTGAGAAGAAGTGAAAAACAAGTACTGAAATAACACAGTAAGAAGATTGTAGAAGAAATAATGGAGAATTTAAAAAATATGCTAAGGACAAGTTCAGCAAAAAATCCTTATGCTGTGCTTAGAATTATCCACCAACAAAATGCTTGGCTGAATTGCTCCCCTGAAGCTGAAAAATGACTTTGCATTTAAGAAAAATAAAAGTTTAAAATAAGAGAAAATTCAATAGCGGATAGTACAGGAACAATAATAAATTTAAAATAAGACTGTCTCTTATGTTAAGAAACCTCTACAGAGCTGTGGTGGAATAAAGAAGCTTTAGTTCTAATGAGGATAAAGCTTTTTAAGAAAAACTGATGGCTGAGAAAATGCAGGAAATATGTTTCCCTCCTGAACTCCCCCTAAAACCGAAGCAAACAAAATAAATCCCGATAAAGTGTAATATTTAATAAGGGATGTTTACACACCAGAAAAGAGAACATAGCTCATATCTCACATATGACAGCTTCTCCAGCACACATTTGTGCATTTCCTGTTCATCCTCTAAATGCAGCAGCTTGGCTGGGAACAATAGCACCCGGAAACTTTGCTGGTTATAGAAAAACTTGGCAAAAATATAAGTGGCTTCAAAGACAGCAGATGACAAATAAATTCCTCAAGCAAGTGAAAAACAGGCACCAGGATTATCCAGTTAAAGTTTTGGGACATCTTTATGGTTGTCATGGTTTAACCCTGGTAGGCTGTTCAGCCCCACCCAGATGATATATTTCTAATATATTAGACTGGGAGTCAAAAGATTCATGTTCTGCCTGTTTCGACGTCACTTAAGATGCATTCATGTTTTTTGCATGCTGTCCTTAGTCAGCAGCTAAGCCCCACACAGCTCCTCACTCACTGCCCCCCAGTGGGATGGACGAGAGAATCGGAAGGGTAAAAGTGAGAAGGTTTATGTGTTGAGTTTAATAGGGAAAACAAAAGCTGCGCAGACAAGCAAAGCAAAATAAGGAATTCATCCACTGCTTCCCATCGGCAGACAGGGGTTCAGCCATCTCCAGGACAGCAGGGCTCCACCAAGGATAACAGTGTGTGACAGATGCACTCGATCCCCCTTAACCAAACCAGCAGCAGTTTGCTACAGACTCCAAAGGAGGTAAAGGCCTGAGCTGTAGCTGGGCCAAGAACTCCTCTAGGAAACCCACAAAGGAGCAGAGCAACATAGTGAAAGTTGTGGGTATAAGGAGTCTTGTGCATGCTTCTCCCATTGTATGCAACTTGACTACGAGCCAACCACTTTACCCCATAAATATGACAGCCTAAGTGAGCCTTCTTTGAGCTCTCCCTGCCAGGCAGTGTGGCTGCATGGTGGTGATCTCCAGCAACAAGATCTTTTATCAGCAACAGATCATTGGATGAGCCCAATTTGAGTTCTCCCTGGACGGCAACTGGACTGCATGGCAGGCAACTCTCCCCGTGAGCAGGGACTCCTCTCAAAGTTAAGAGGTATTAGTCATTTAGCTTAAATAAATAAGTTTTAAATAGAATGAACCACTTAAAATTATAATGTTGTGTGATTTGGTATGCTGTTTGCTTAGCTTTACGTACTTAGCATGAGTAGCTAGATTTGCTGAAGCCTTAGGCCGCAAGCTGTAAACTTTCACTGAGATATACTGAACATGTACCTACTTAGTCAAAACAGGGGCCTCCAGAGCCAGCATAGATCAGAAGATAAGGAGTCTTCAAGGCTATAATCATCAACAGCACCTGCAACTCAACAAGATAACAAACAGCCTGTGTAGAGGCAGTGAAGGAATCCAATAAGGAGTCAGAAGGTGTCAGGCCAGAATCGCTACTGCACCAAAGAGTATGTGGAAGACGTGTGAAGAGAGTGTGAAGAATGTGTGAGGGGCGGGTGATTAGTCTGGAAGGGTGTAATTGCCCAGGGATTTCTTTGTTTGGGTCCTTTTTCCTTCCTCTGCTTCTCCTCTCCACCCCCTGCCACTCCCTGCCCTGGCCTCTCTCCTGGGGCACCCAGCTTGAGCTGATCCTGCTGCTGTACCACTCTATTAAATTATTTATTTTTATGAGACTTGGTGCCTGAGAGTCTGTTTTAGGAAACTGAGGGCTAAACCTTCGAAGAAACTAACACCAGATGCCTGGACAGATTGGTAAGTGACTAATAGCATGCTAAACTTTGAAATCCTAACTAAGTGATATAAAGGATTGATTGTGTACATGCAATTCCCTTAGCCATAAACCATTGACCAAGTCTGGGACTAAGATTGGATCCAGCTGCACCTAGACTCCTCTCTGAGAAGGAGTTTAGAAAGCAAGGGGGTCCTTTCTGAACCTTGTGACTCAATGGGAGGGTCTCCTTACCCTTTGAATCTCTTAGATATAAACCATTGATCAGGTCTGAGACTAAGATTGGACCTAGCTGCCCTTAAACTCCATCAGGAGTTTAGAAAGCAAAGGGGACCATTCTGAACCTCATGACTCAACGGGAGGGTCTCCCTTACCTTTTTGCATCTCCAATCTCTGCAAATCACAGAAAATCAATTCTAACTCAATTTTCCTTTGTATGTTCCTCCCATGTAGTAAGTAATAGACTGCACCTTGCCATTGAACTCTGTTAAGTCTCACTTTTACAGATTCTTTAATGATCCTAAATCACTCATCCATGACATGACGACTTGGGAAGACAAATGCATTAACACCAAATGTCCCCCCTTCCTCCCTCTTCCCCCAGCTTGTTATTGCTGAGCATGATGCTATATGGTCTGGGACATCCCTTTGGTTAGTTGAGGTCAGCTGTCCTGGCTGTGTCCCCTCCCAACTTCTTGTGCACCCCAGCCCACTCGCTGGTGGTGTGGGGTGAGAAGCAGAAAAGGCCTTGGCTCTGTGTAAGCACTGCTCAGCAGTAACGAAAGCATCCCTGTGTTAGCAACACTGGTTTTAGCACAAATACAGAACAAAGCACCATACCAGCTACTATGAAGAAACATAACTCTATCCTGGCCAAACCCAATGCAACGGTACATTGCAAAGTGAAGTGTTACTTCAAATTCCTTTTCTTTAGATTCTCTGTTATGTCATAAGACAACTTGGAAAAAAAAAAGTTCTGAAATATTTGATAGGTGACAGGCTATAAATGACAAATCACTGGTCAGTCAGGAGGATCTAAATGCTATTTCCAGAATTATAGAAATACATTGTTCAAAATAATTTATTTGGGCCACTCCTGTTAAAAACATTCTTCTGACTAAGAATCAGAACAAGTGATGCACAAACCTGCATACCTAAGTTGGGCAGGTGGGCTGAATATTCAGCTAGAGAAGTGACCATCTGAAAGTGCACTAACAGGAGTAATAAATACATGATGACTACACAAAAAGCCACATGTATGGATGATGAATAATATTAATATAGCATAAGATATAGAAATATGTAACAGAACAAGATGACTAGTCATTGATAAAACTAATTCATATTTTGCAGGCTATTGTTACCTGAATTTTAGGTGTGTGGCTAAAAGAAACCAACAAATATGAAAATAGATAATGCAAATGGCTACAGCAGAATAAATTATTAATATGTCTTTGCCAAATAGGTCTCCCCAGAAGATTGGTCTTCTCTCATTCCCCTCCTCAGAAAGACAACTTCTGGTAAGAGTTTACAGATTTTAACAAGGAGCAAAATAGAAACTTTGAAAATCAGTACAATTTCAAAGTGATAGAGAGCCTTTCTGAAGTTTTCCTTTTTAATTTTCCTATTATGTGTTACAGAGGACACATTTTTCCTCTGTTAAACTTTGTGGAATACTGATTAAAAAATTGCAGCAGAGAGATTGTGCAAAGAGCACTGCACTTGTTTCTCTACACCTAGCCTTTAAGGTTGCCTTTTTACTTGGCTGAAGAACCACTCCTGAAAAATGATCATACCAACACCAGCATCAGTTTTCAGCATAAGCTGTGTGGGCAGCTGCTGAGACCCACCCAGACTGGGAAGGGTGGCAAAAAATCACAATTTTAAGACCACCTGGGTCTGATGTTGACTAATGCCAAGTGCCCAGCTCAGCAGTGGCCACAGGATAGATCCCCAGCACTCTCCAGCAGGTCAGGGACGACAGAGGGGATAAAACCTTGGGCTCAGTAAACACCTGGCTCTAGCTCAGTCTGGCAAAGAGCAGGGGCAAGGACATTGGGACTAGGTGCAAAGCAGGTGGCTTTGGACACTACCTTGAAAAGTGGTGCATGGGGAAGCTAACTTGTATACATAGCAAAATGATTTCTCCATACTTCTCCAAGTATTTCATCTTGGTCATTGGGGCAATAAAGACAGTTTAGCCTAAGCCACTGAGAACTCTGAAGACAGTCTTCACAAAGAAACAACACCTGCATGGAGCCCCTTGAAATCCATACATGCATGGCATCCACTTTTTGTACATTAAAAAAATCCAGTGTTACTGCCTAAATCTTTTCACATCATGACGGTTTATGTATCCAGATAGGAGTTGTGTATCTATATTTGAGTTTGAACCTAAGCCATTTCATATGACAAAAAAGTCTGTTGTAAACTAGGGCAAGTAAAAATTGTGCAATACATGAGCAAAGATTATTCTCTGAATAAGTTAATATTATTAATTAATATTAATATATATCCTGATCATATATTTTTGTTGTAAGAAATAGATGTACAACCATCTACCAAACAATTGGATGATTATGTATATATAATGTGAAATTTAAAAAGGAATATATTTTAAAAAAGGAAAATGGGAAACAAAAATAGTGAGCAGGTTATGCTGCCAACAAGTCTTACGTCTGTGTGATTAGAAGGTCAATACGCCTGTAGCAGAAAAAAAGTATATATTGTTGGAAATTATAGAAGATGTGTTGTCATGTCAGTCCCCTTCATGCAGTGAAAGGTCACTGATCCCACTGTGGAAGAAAGCTGACAATTTCTATATAAGACTGACTGACAGCACATATGCTGTTGGACATCATGTCTGGTGTCAAAAGACCTGTGGAAAACCAAACAGCTTTAGCACTGTGATTTTAGAGCCAAGAGCAAAGTAAAGTCATGTCCAACTTTCATGAGAAATGGCATCTAAAACATTTCATTACATATTAATAACCCTTAATAACCCATGTTATTAACTGTGTTAATAACCCTTTCTGAGACAATGGACAGAGTTGGTTTCTGGTACACAGTTTAATCCTGCAGCTTTCAGTGTAACTATGGACAGGCAAGACGAAAATCTGGGGCTGTTAGGGTGGTTTACATAGGACAACTGGAAGAGAAAACAATAAATGTGAGCAACACGTAGTGCCATGAAGAGCTTTTCCGTGTTCTTCTTTACCTCACCTTTTGGGGTGAGGGTGGAGGGATTTGATTTTATCTGTAAATCTCATTTTGAGATTTGTAAATGATGTAAATCTCTCATTGAGAGTTTGGTCTCTCAAGCACAAAGGTCCTGATTCTGTTTTGATGTACAATAAGCTACATGACAAGCAACTCCACTGGTGTAAAATAGGTATAAGGACAATCAGATCCTTACCCTCCAGCTGTCCATGGCACTTGCATAAAATATGGTTCATAATTCTCTTTTTACCTGTGGAGCAGTCTCACAAGCACAGTACCTTGTTACTGTCCTTGAGAAATGTTGCAGGGCTCCATCAGGCTTATTCAAACAATGCATAAGAGTCCTTAAGCAGGCCTCAATTACTGTTCAAGTGGAAGAATAGGTAATTGGACAACACTCATCAGTTTTGCAATAAATGATATTAGGTGCCAGATCTGAAAAGCAAACTGTTGGGTTGTAAAACAGAAGGAAGATTAATGAAAGACACTCACAAAATTTCCAGTACTTCTTGGTATTCACTAGGTTAGATATAGCAAAACAAAAACTTTTCACTGTATTTCAGGTAGAAGCAAAAGAGGAGGTGCATGTACATTTTGCATTGTAAGTTGTCTAGACTGCTTTTGAACTAGAAAAGGAACCATGGTTAGAGGTTTTGCAAATTATTACTGTATCCAAAATGTTTCATGCCTATGTAACTTTTATTAAGCTGTGACTCAGAAGCAGCATTAATATGAAGTTTTATGAGTGCAGATGGGAAACTGAAAACATTATTCACTAATTTTATTCTACTTTAAATTAATCTCTAAATATGGGCATTGATACAAACATACATGAATGGAGTCATGCATGTATATTTTCATAAATGTACTTTTGGTAGTAACTTCTTCATAAGTATTATTAAAAATTTTCAAAGCTATTTGGACGTTTGATTGTCAAAAGAAGCAATAACAAATAAGGATTTCTAAACTGTTTATAAAAAGAAGAGACAAAGTTGTAAGAGAAATCTAGTCTACATTTCCATAATTTAATCCATGGTTAGTAAAATAAAAGGAATATATTGCATGATTATTGTTTCTTGTAAATATACTAAAACTGAAAACCTCATCAGATCCCCCAAAATCTGGAATATAGTACATGAAATAACCTGAAGTTCACATCTTGAAATACAGACTAAAATATTTCAGAGTAATAGCTCAGCCAAGGTTAATGCAAAATAGTGGTGATCTGCAGAAAGTCACAGCTAATTTTTGTGAATATAAGACTCTGAATAAAGGCAAGAAGAATGTTGGTTCAATCAATGAACAATTTCACTGGCCCCATAATCAGGTGTATTTTTACCTGCACTGTTTGTTCAAAAAGAATGCAGCTGCTGATGGAACTAAATTATTTTTTAATGAATTCATGGTCATAATGTAGTCATGTTTCCAAGACTATATACTGTACATACATATAAAATATAGTCAAACTTTATATATATATAAAAATGGTTGATATATATGGTTGATGTATTTTTATATTAAAATAATAACAACACTGATAGCTAAGGAAAATATAAAAGCTACATGTAATTTAAGCACATACATTTTACAATAATCAAATTATGAGCACAAACATATAAGGTCAAATGTTCTGGAAAAAAAACCTGGAAAAAAAGTGTGAATTTAGAGGATTTTAGTTTCAAAGTAGTGCAGACCCCTTTTTCCCTGTTGCTGAAGTTGTTACACTTTGTGTGGTATAGTGAAGTATTCATTGCCTACACTAAGGATTGGATATGACCTTGGAGTCTAATGATCTGAACACTTAACTAGCATGAGGGAAAGTGGGGTTCCAGTTCCTGCACTAATGAATGTTTATGTTCTATATTCAACAATAATTGTACAAACCCCATAAATATTCATTGGCATTTAGACTCTCTCCCCTTGCAGATGAGCGTTGTCATCCTCAGGTGAAAGTCTTGTTTGATTTTCTTGTCAGTGTGTGATTTGACCTCACAGTTTCTCTAGTGCCTAAGTTGAAAATGTTGCTGCTTTGGCCACTCTTCAGTTTCCTACTCATTTAAATTGGGCTTTGTCAAAAGAGAAAATGAACACAGATTTACATGTACGTTTTTCCTTAATACGTCTTTAGCTATTCCATCCCAGAAGGATATTGTACTTCCAATATCCTGTTGATCCTACAGTACTTTGGGCATTTAAACATATGGATCAAATTATAAGAGAGATCCAAATAAAGAAAAAGGCACATCAGAGAAAATGTATTCCTGTGAGTGAGAGGAAGACCAAATCAGAGTGTTCACAGTCACTAAGTACATCTTGTAATTAATCTATTTTCCACAGGAGGCAGTTCATTTTGTGAATTGCAAGAAAATTAAGCTCCTGGATTAACAACTAGAGGTAAAACCAAAGATAAAATTCCTAAATTTTTGTTATGTTTACAAACTATTTTTCCCTAAACATGTACAGAGAAAGCAAGTTTCAACTTTGCTTTTACCCTCTTCAGAATAGAGGTTTCTGAATAGCATGTTAACTTTAGCAGCAGGGTCAGTAACATTGCAGTAATGATCAATAATGGTCTCTCACTTCTTTTTATTCTTTTTTTATTATTATTCAGCAGCGTCACTCCCCATCTGTTACATTTTTCACAAAAATGGTTTGCTGACTCTAGCAAGACACACAAAGAATCTTTGTGTACAATTTATCAGTACGATTCCTAAGAGATGCTGCAAAGCCTGTGAAAAACAGGATATTCCCCCTTCATGTTCAGTTCATTTTAGCCTATATTCTAATCTCCCTTCCTGAGGATCCTATGTTGGAGTTGCTCTGTTAACTGATATCAGTTATGTCTGCTTCTTTCATTTTGTTTAATCTGTCCCTAATCTCTGCCACCAACTGTAAAGTGTTCCGTGGTTGAGACGAACAAGTTTGAAAGAGTGATGGAGAAGGTTATTTACAACAGCATCCTTAATATTGTTACCATTGAAGTAAATGGCAGTTTTGTCATTTTGTGTAATAGAGGCAGGATTACACTAATTATAATTTTATAATCTCCCCATTAGAGAAGCACAACAGCAACCCCATTAAAACATATTGCTTAACATTAGATCCCCTGCTGATAGAATCCGTAAAATAAAACTTTCAATGTTCAAAACATGAGATACGTAACATGATGTTATATCATGCAATATCTGTGCTTTTTCGGAGCTATTATAATCATTCTCATTAGGTAAAATTCACTCTTTTTCATATTGTAATCTCATAAAATCACACCACATCTCAAACCTTTTCTAAAATATACTGAGTGGAATGCCTAGATTCCTCCCCCACCCCACCCCCCTTCCTAATGTAGAAACTTCAGCTTAATAAGGGAAGAAAGAGCTCAGCATTACTTTGGCACGTGAAAATTCCAACTGTGGGGATAAACAGACCACTGGAAAGCATAGTTTTCTAACCCATTACCATTTATTCTAATTTATTTATTTTTTAAAAAAGTTTCCTACCATTTTACCCTATGATGACACATAAATAAATAAAGAATATTATCATGGCTTTTGAAAAACAATTATCCTTCCACATCTAGTCTTTATATTACTTATCCACATGGAGGCCCTTAATGCAAAGTACCGCAGAGATGTGTTTTCTGGATTATATATTTTAGGGGAGTCCTGGTTTCATCTGGGAAAAAAGTTAATTTTCTTCCTAGTAGCTGGTATAGTGTTATGTTTTGGGTTCAGGAAAAGAACAATGCTGATAACACACTGATGTTTACAGCTGTTGCTAAGTAGTGTTTAGACTCAGTCAATGATTTTTCAGCTTCTCATGCCCAGACAGCAAGAAGGATGCAGGGGCACAAGAAGTTGTGACGGGACACAGCCAGGACAGCTGACCCAGACAGGCCAACAGGGTATTCCATACCATGTGATGTCATGCCCAGTATATAAACTGGGGGCAGCTGGCCTGGGGGAGGCAGATCGCTGCTCAGGAACTAACTGGGCATCGTTTGGCGAGTGGTGAGCAATTGCATTGTGCATCACTTGTTTTGTATATTCCAATCCTTTTATTTTTATTATTGTTATTATTATCATTATTATTTTCTTCCTTTCTGTTCTATTAAACTGTTCTTACCTCATCCCACAACTTTTCCTTTTTTTTTTTTTCCTGCTTCCCTCCCCCATCCCACTGAGTGGGGCGGAAGTGAGTGAGCTGGAGCTATATATATTGAAGTAGTCTAAACTAACTATTAGCACACATTTTTAAGAATATCTATAGGTATTCGAATGAAAATACTTGAACCAAATTTTCAGAGAAAAAATCAGCCTTTTTCAGTACTTGTTTCAAACAGGATGACTAATGTCCAGCTGTGTACTTTCCTGGTCACACTGGACATGAGACAGGTTTCTGTAGGGCTCCTCTTCAGCTGGGGACCCACCACACAGCCAGGGGAGGAAACGGGAAACTACTTGAGAAGGTTTTTAAAATTCCACTATTGCAAATTGTGTTTTTTCATTTGTCAAGAAGCAATTTCAACTCTAAGTTTGCAATTCCTAATTTTTTTAGTTCATTTCAATTTAGTGAAAAAAGTGAATACTACTAATAGTGGTCCTAATGGAACTGTATGCTAGATTAGAAAAGAAATAAAATGCATAATTCTATCACTATGCCTAAGATTCACCAAATGTTTCAAATTCACTTTTTTAATATGCAAGGTGTTAAACTCATACCCTGCACATCAGTACTGGTTTAAATATCATATTTTCATATTTATACCTTAGCACAAAGCAATGGGATAAATTTTGCAATGCATTACCCACATAAGCAAGCAAACCATGGTGTTGAATCAGAGGTGGGTTTTTTTCTGTGTGTTTACTTTACAAAATGAGTTCAGTTGAAGAATACTAGGTTGTAATGAAACTTTAATGATGAAAGGGGCACTTGGAAATTGAACAGCCATAATTTCTCCCTGTGAAAGTATGAATCCTACAATAAGTGCTTCTGGAAAGCTGCAGCTCTTTAGGAACCCTCTAACACTCCAGGAAAGTAAAACAAAATGACATCTTCCTCTGCATTGCCAAAATGTGCAATTCTCAGTACTTAAAAACTAACAAATCTGTTGATTGTTAATGGCACAAAAGGGACTAAAGAGCCCGCAAGAACATGGGCAGGAAGAATGTTGTCAGTGCTGCTTTCGTGTCAGTGCCTGGAAGAAGCAGACTGCTGTTTGATAGAGGTTACCTTTCTTTCAGAATTAAAAGGTGCCTTAGGTTTTAGTGAAAGATGAACATTTAGATAATGGGGAAAGTTGACAAGGCAGTCCTGTGGGATTGCTGGTACTGGAACCCTCCATCCATCCTTTAAACCCGCTCCCTAAAGAAGTTACTTGGCAATAATCTCATAAATTCTGCCATATTACAATAAAAGTAAATTGGTATCTTATTACAGCTCCCCAACAATCAAAGAAAGTACCTCTCTGAGACTGGATCTTACTAAAAAACTTCCATGCTCAGAGTCAGGCATATGCAGAAGTCTTCTTTAATGCAGACTTCTTTAATGAAATGTTCTCAAAGTACCACAGAAGAGTAAGAGAAAGAGTTTGAAAAGCAATAGCATCATAGCTTGGGCATGTACTTGAGACCAGAAGACAAAATTCCAGTTCTTGTACTGGGTCATGGAAAAAAGCTCTTGGACTTGGATCCTTGACATCTCTAGTAATATTCATGTCATAGTGACCTTAGCTGTTGCAGCAGAACAAGTCCCTCTTGTTCTTATCACTTTTTTTTTTTTTTTTGAAACTTCATTGATTTTCCTTAGCTTGGAAAAGTGAAATCACAAATAAAATTTTTTTTTTAAAGGACACAAACAAATTTTCACCCAACTCTATCAATTAGTTTAATGTAGTTTCAGGGGGGCTAAACTTAGACAAGTAGACCTGTGAAAAACATACAAACCTAATAATATGTCCTGAAAATAGTATCCATGGCAGCTATCAACATGTCACTCCTATGAGTATCACTTTCAGGATGTTTTCTACCTGTCCAATTATAATTGACTTGTGTGTTGTTATTTAAGATGCATTTTGAACATCTGATGGTATTTATATGTTTAATTCTTTAACATATTAATTACATTTAAAAAAAAAGGCTACTGTAAATAAAAATGTTCCTTTTAAATAGTTCCTGTTATCCATCATCTTTCCCTGTGACTGTCAGTGTGGTTTTGTAGTGGACTTCAAATCTAAAATGTATAAGTCTTGAAAGGCAAATTTATGTGCATTCATAATACTAAGCAGTGCATAATTAGATAAAAAAAAATTCAACCAATAAAACATGTCTACTTGCTCTGTCATTGCTGATATTTATAACTGGCACGTGGAATTTAATATGGATTATTACTTTCTCAGGATTTTACACATTAGCTACAGTTATGGCATTACCCCAGTACTTCTTGATTGTCCAGATGTGAAATATTTTTGAGTTGTACATATTAGAAAAATTCTGTTCATCACATTTGTCTTATCTTAATAGAAGACAAACTCTTGCATCACCATAGTGATGTGTTAATTTCTGTGTTGTACTTATCTGTCTTTCAGTATGATTCTAATGCTAGCCATGACACATCATTT